>NC_091822.1:6410000-6595000 GCF_038994185.2 Dermacentor albipictus | reverse complement strand
AGTGGTTTTAGCACGTAAACCCCCATAATTAAATTTTTTAGCCCAATTCAGTGAACAGCGAAGACTGGTTTGAAGAAGCGTAGGCTTCCAAGGGATTCATTTTGGAGAATGATATCAAGTCGCCCCTGTTAAAGCATAGTATGGGGCACTTCTGCGAAAGAGCAATTGGCGAAGTGTCGGACACGTGGTCGTCGAGAATGGCGGTAACCCCTTGAAGATTAGGTAAAAGCAAGCGGCCGCTTCTGTAATCGCACCGTCACGGTGAGCCTTCCTGAAAAAAAGAATGCGCCTGCATAGCGGCGCGACGGTGGCGGCGCTTATTCCTTGTCTACAGGGAAGCCTGCTCCGCGCTTTTCGTCCCGAGATGAGCTCCGGCTCGCCACATCGTCGGGTGAATTGAGCCGAGGACGACCTACAATGGCGCTGGTCTGCTGCTGTCGGCACTTCCTGCCACGAAGCTTTGCTGACGGTGCCAAACAGAGAGCCGCCGCCGCAGTGTCGGCGAAGCCCAAGTGCGTCTGCGCTGCTCAGCGCTTCTCCGCCCGTTCACTTTTTTTCTCGGCGCCCACCGGCATCGCACACTTGTAAAGCTCCTCCATGGATCGCGAAATGTGTGGGAACAGCGGAAGCTTCTTGCGCATTCTGAAGTGATCTCGTTAGCTTCGCCCTCGGGGAATGTATCGACGCGTTTTGAAGGGATGTCTCATATTCACTCACGCGAGGCCGTCGAAAAGCAGGCTCTTTTCAAGTCTCTTTCATTTTTTTTTTCTGTTTCAAGACTGCCTCATGATTCGTGCTGCCCCGCTTTCTTGCAAATGAGCTTGAAAGCGTTAGAGATATCAAGAGAAGAAAGAATAAGACGCGCGATTCGAGAGCTAGCTTTGCTTTGCAGGAGTCCTTGTGTGCAAGATTTTTCGCAGCACGAAGGTTGTGAAAAAAATCTTGAAACGCTGGACATTCTTAAAGAAGGAGTGAAGAACTCTAGAGTTGAGGTGCTCGCAACGGAAGTCATATAAAATAGAATACTGCAACTTTCGTTATCAGGCAGGAAGCGTGTCGGTGGGCGAAATGTTCGTAGTGTTTCGGGGTCGCACCTAGAACAGGCAAGAACCCCTTTGAAACGTACTTATTGAGCCTAAAATTATTCTCCGCTGTTTGAAGGCCCATTCTTTAGATCACCAAAAATTCAGTTTTAAAGCGGCTTTCTGCATTCAAAGCATTCCCTGACGAGAAATGCTAACGTCATGAGGGCAGGAAAAAAGGTGACAGGACAGCGTATCTGTACTCGATATATCGGCAGCTAGCTGCCACGCCGTCAATCTACGCACGCAGTATAATCAGACAGAAACAGGTGCGCACCGCCTCGTGTGGGTGTCGTGCAGTCACAGAAAGGCTGGTAGCATTACTCAATGTGGAAAACCTGCGCAGTTATGGGAGCCGAGCCGCGGGAGAACTCCTTCCACCGGTGCTGAAAGCGATCTTTCTTCAATCGAACAGGCACTGCGATACAAACGGAGCTCCGGTTTACTCGTAAATTCATCGTGACGATTATAAAACGGGTCATTCTTGGCATGGGCTTGCTAAACTAGAAACGATGCTACACGGAAACGCTAATCAATACACAGTGAACAAATGGCCTTTTTAGGCAATAAGTCACTCAGATTGGTAAGAGAACTAGCATACATCCCAATGGGACTAAGCCACCTATAGTATTCCTCTGCCGTCGTGGACACCCTTTCCCTTGTCTTGGCACGCATACTGCTACCATGTTAGACGAGTGGTCGTATACTATATGCCCTGCCGATCTCAACATCCTAACGTAAACATAAAAAATAAGTTCCACCTGTTCGTTTTCTTGTCCATACCTGCCGCCTCTCTGTCATTGACATTGCAGCTACATTTCTCGCTTGCAATGCTCGTCGCAGTGTCATTAATTTCCTTTCAAGTTCATTTGGTAACGCCTAAGTTTCGGCCGCACAGGTGAGCCAGGTATTATTTATTTGTTTGGTTCGTTATTCAGTGAGTCAGTTAGTTTGTTGTTATATTAGGTGGACTCTCCCGTCGTGAATCAACTTTGTTTTGTCGCAGATTGTCGGGCGCGGTGTTTATGAATGCTCATTCATCCATAATACCAGCGGCCAACAACACCCTGCGCAAATCTTGCGCCTGTGATGAGCGAATAGCCCCTTGTGCGGCACCGCCCGTCTGTGGCGACTCCATAATGGGCTCTGTTGCACTGCTTCTTCCGTAAAGGCAACAAAGGCCCTTTGGCGCTTTTTGAAGGTGACTGAACTATACGAACGCATGTGACTGTCAGCGAACGTTCGTTCTCGGGTATGTTCACATTGGCTGCCTCGATTATCTTTATCTCTCCTTTCTTACTGATATTTGCTCCTTTCTCTTTCCTCGAGTGTAGGTTTACCAACTGGACATGGCACTTCGTTAACCCCAGTACAGTTCCTTCTTCGTCACTTTCTGTCTCTCTTCGGAAGGCTCTTCGGCAATCTTGGTTGTTTGCTTCGTGTTCACGTCAGGAATATAATCGGTATCGGAAGACTCACATGCGCCTCTACGCGCTCGTTTTTGTTTCCTTCGATACGAGTAGTCTGCGCGTCAAAGTCATTCGAAACGCGCTCCTTTATGCCGATAAAGAAAAGACAGCTTCGCACAGAATCCTCCACTGCAGGGCACTCGCGCTTCCTGTGCACGTATGCAATAGGCGGGGTTCTATTGCTCCCCTGCAGCGGCCGCCGCATTATCCCTGCGGCGCTTGCGCAGACCAATGGGGCGTCGGATGTCGCGGCGTGTCATCAACGCCTTTTCGCTTGTTACTCAGGCAA
This sequence comes from Dermacentor albipictus, assembly GCF_038994185.2. Lineage (NCBI taxonomy): Eukaryota > Metazoa > Arthropoda > Arachnida > Ixodida > Ixodidae > Dermacentor > Dermacentor albipictus. The sequence continues at coordinate 6,592,160 of NC_091822.1, read as the reverse complement.
CACTCTCCGCGGTCATTTATTAACTTGTGCGAGGAGCTGAGAATAGTACGGACGATCTGCGTGGAACGTCTGGCCCGCTCCCCCCATGGCGTCATGAATAAGAGCCCCGTATCCTGGAAATTAATGTCGAGCCGACCCCAGCTGGCGGCAGCGGCCAGTGGGGCACAGGTGCGGCACGGCTCACAGAAGGCTGCTCTTTGTTGCGCGTGAGCGCCTCGAATGAGCGCGTTCTTGTCGTCTTTCGCTTGTCAAGCTCTCCAAGAAAAAAGGCGTTCTCCATTCGCCGGCGACATCGTTCGCGCTGGCTGTCGCCGCTCATTTTCTCGGCGGTTTCCTGACGAGGCTGCAAGCGCCGCACGAGCGCAAGCGTTGTCGAATGCATCGTAAACGTTTCTCGCTCTTTTTCAGCGCTGTTGTGCGACGTGCGCTTGAGAATGGGGGGGGGGGGGGGGGAAGGGGGGTTATGGATGGGAAACCAATGACAAAACACTGTGTGACAAGGAAACGCCCTACGCAAACAGTTACCGCTGGCGACAGCTTGTTGTTTGCATGGAACGCTTATTTTGTCTATGGGTAGGTCGTTAATCACTGTTTCCGCAGCTTTTCTCGCGGCATTGGAGTTGTGTCAACATCGTGCAGCAATAACGGAAGCCTCTTATCGAGATTACGTAACAGTCTCTCAACGTACGCAGGAGCCATATGTCAATATTGCTTTTAGGATTAATTGTATCTATAGGTAGTGTATGATACACTACAGGCCGGCTTTTTTTTTATTCTGCCTGCATCTTCCGTGAAGTTCAACAATGCCGCCTTATGTCGTGCCCCTTATCCCGGTTATCTGCAGTAAATACTCACGTACGAAGACAAATTGTTTTCTTAATGCAAAAGAGCCCGTCAACCAACACCGGTGGCGCGTGGGAGCCGGTTGCATACTAGACCGATGGGAGGGCGAGCAAAGAACGGTGCGCGCGCACGAACTGCCAGTGTTTTTTCTTGTGACTATGCCTTGAGAAGAAAAAGAAGTTTCAGCATCGGTCAAACACGATAGCTAGACCGGTTTAAAACAAGAACGCAGAAGTATTGAATGGAATATCAAAGAAACCAAATCGTGAATAAGAGGGGTCGAAGCCAGCTGGCGAGGTCTGCGCCACACGATAGGCGCCTCCGTGCGGCTGTGGGAGCCGCAAATACCTCTTCCCTAGTGCGCGCGCTTCCGCACGTTTCCGCGGGCCGAGTGGTGCTGGCATCGAGGGTGCCGGGATTCCTCGCTGCAGAGGGCGCAACGAGCCATTGGGGAGCATCGGCCGACGACGGTGCGCGATCGCTCGCGCAGGGCACGCGGTGCGGTAACAGCCTAGTGTCTGCTATGCAAGAAGTTTCACTGTAGCTGAAGTCGCACTTGTGTAAGTCTGATCACCATGAAACTGAGCGATCAGTTCTATAATAATAATAAAGTTTATTTCTGCCTCAAAGATACATGGACAGAGGAGCTGCAGAAAAAGCTGTAAAAAATACAGCTTGATAAAGTCGCAGCCCCCATTTTACAGGCAACAGCAGAAGACAAGCAATGACTCAACTCCAGGTGCCGTATAAACGAAACAAAAGAACAAAAATGTAATGCTATACATCGCAAGAGCACTTCAAGCGTACTGAGTAAACACAGGGATAAAAACATTGTTATTACATATCACACTCTCATACATGAAATATGAGATACACAAGCAAAGACTTATTTTGGCACAATTGAGGATGAAAATTGTTCTGAGCTACCTTCTATATACATCCTACGCAATACCTTATGAGTACAGGTCAATAAGTCAAAATGTGCAGATGTATAAGCGTTCAGAAGGAAAGGGAGTGTGAATTGCAAACGTTTTTGGCCGGAGTTTAGGCGTGCTGTTGGCACCATCCATTCTTCGGGTTGTCTGAAAGGGTAATTAGTGGTTTTCTCTTGCAAGTTTGCCAATCGTCGAATATGGTTTGTACCATTTTTTATTTCTGTTTTGTAAGAAATGCTCAACCGGTATCGATATAATTCATAGATTTCGACCACACCGGCTGTAAGAAAGAGACCTTTGCTGGGTGACCCATAGCTAACATTGAAGGCGTAGCGAAGGACCCTTCTCTGCAGCATGTGTATTTTGCGAAGACAAGAATGTGTTGCAGTTCCCCATACAAGATGACAATAATTTACGTGACAATAAAAAAGTGCGTTAGAAAGAGTTAGTTTGAGTGACGTCGGAAGAATGTGCCGTGTGCAACCAATCATGCCCACTACTCTAGCCAGTTGTTTGACAACGTGAGTTACATGGTGTTCCCATGACATGGTTGAAGAAAATATAACTCCAAGGCATTTAAAATGATTAACTATTTCTATAGGTCGAGAATTATATAGAATATGACTGTGAATAGAAACCGGCTTATATTTCGGGCGAAATATTACGGCTTTTGTCTTTTTTTCATTCACGCGCATATCATTAGATTTCGACCATTTCTCCAGCGTGACCATTGTTGTATTGCAAGACACTATTAGATCCTGAATGTTTTTCCCAGCAAAAAAAAAAAATACTCGTGTCGTCAGCGTATATGATGAATTTGGCATTTTTGTTAATGTTAACAATGTCATTCAGGAATATATTGAAAAGAAGTGGGCCTAACACGCTGCCTTGAGGGACGCCAGAAAATATAGGTTTTACCTCTGATAGTACATTATGTAAGCTAACTGCTTGTTTTCTTTGCGAAAGATATGATTTTATTAACATTGCAGCGTGGCCTCGGATACCATAGTACCATAACTTCTTCAGAAGTAATTCATGATTCACCAAGTCAAATGCCTTCGAAAAATCTACAAATATACCTATTACGAAACTCTGTTATCAACCTGGGACAGAAGATATTATTTTTAATGTAGAAGTGCTAGCTCAGTTGATTTATTTTTGCGAAAACCGCACTGACACGGAGTGAGCAAATTACATTGGTCAATAAATTTAGTGAACGTGGAGTGCATAACTTTTTCTAATGCTTTAGAAAAAACAGGAAGTATGGATACAGGTCTATAATTACCTAAGTCATTTTGGTGGCCCTTTTTAAATAAAACGGTTACTTTGGCGGTCTCCATTTTTTCTGGAAAGGAAGATGTAGTTAAGCAGAGGTTGAATATGTGTGTAACTGCGGGGCTACAATATCAGCAAAATATTTTACTGGTCCTATCTGAAGGTCGTCAATGTCTCGGCATCTGCTATTCTTTTGGCTTAGTAATACTGACACAACTTCCTCTCTTGTAACAGGTTCTAGAAACATTGTTTTATCGTTACGACAGTTCATGTACTCACATGCATCTGGAAGCGATCCATAGGTTGGCATTTGCGTGAAAAATCATTAAAAGCATTAGCCAACTCAATTCCAGTTAAATCATTGTCATTAATCTTCAACCTTTGTACGCTGGCATGGGATTGGTTGCGTTGCAACAAAGAGTTTAGACGGGACCAAAGTAAATCATGACGACCCCTTTTAATGTCCAAAAATGCAGAGCAATAGTCCTTTCGAGCGGATGGTAATTTCTTTGTTAATTTATTTCGGAACTGCTTGAACGCCTTCAGATTATCAGCCGTGCGTGTCGCCAGAAACGTTCTATATAACTTATCTTTCATTTTTATTTCTTGGCGCAAGACAGGAGTGATCCAAGGTTTACGACTCTTACGGGACCGCTGATATGTCTTATTGGGAAAGTGAAACTGGTAGATTTGTTTGAATATATCAAGGAATTGGTTATAAGCATCATTTGCATTATCCAGCTCAGCAATCCGCGTCCAGTCAACTTTGTTAAGGGCATTTCTGAAATCCTCCAGTGGAACTTCTGTTTTACACTGGTAAGTGAAAGCTTCCGGTTGCTTTGAAGTTCGCGCTGGCACTTCCATACAGAAATACACAGGCAGATGGTCGCTGACGGGGCACGATAATACACCTGCCTTAATTTTCGGGTGGCATAAATTGGTGATGAACAAGTCTAAGGTGGATTGACTTTCAATAGTTATTCTCGTTGGGATTTCAATTACATTGGTGAAACCGTTTGAAGCCAACATAGTGCTAAATTCTGTAGTATGATAATTATCACTGTACATGTCAATGTTAAAGTCCCCTCCAGCAATAAGCAGGTATCCTCCGTCTGCTACAAACGATAAAAAGTGATCATAAAACTTCAAGAAAACGGCTATATCCCCATTGGGTGGGCGATAACAAATGGAATAGATAACTTTCCCCACAGACAGTGATATGACCTCGTAGTGTGGTGTGATCATACTGTATGATTCAACCATTTCACCATTTTCGTTCATATCCAGCAGAACTGCCACTCCCACACCACGGCCAACAGATCTATTCAGGTAATACGTTTTATAGTTAGTCATTCTCAAAACATTATCTTCACTGGTGCTCCACGTTTCACTTAACATTATCGCAGTGAGCTTGAATTCACTGAAAAATTCTTCTAGGGATTGTGTTTTATTCTTCACTGATCGTGCGTTGATGTGTACAGCTTTTAGCGATGCGGGCGGAAAACAGGAAATGATACGGTTTAAGTCAGCAGGAAGATGATATTGGTTTTGCATCTTTATGTCGCTTTACTGTATTTTCTTTTATCGATTCGGCAAGCACAGTACTCATTTTAACTGTTCTGGGTCGTCTTCTCCTTTGATATGGATGGCATCCATCCCTGCACTTTTGCGGTCAAGAACTTTTCCTTTTACATGCCATACATAAAGATAACCATTGCCTTTTGCTCAGTCCTTCACCCGACGAAGCAGTTCTCTGTTGTACCGAGTAAGGTTTTCCTGGATGACGATAGGCAGATCGTTCTCTTTTACTTTGTTCTTGGCTGAAAGCCAAGTGTCTCTTGTCGCTTGTCGGGTAAAACGAGCTATTATACCTGGCTTCTTATCTTTCCGGGCAGGCAATCTGTGTATCGTCTGAATATCTGTTGCTGTTAGAAGCGGTACCTCAAGCTTGGGGGAAAGACTGTTTAATACAGATAGCAGATTTTCATCTGGTTGAAACGGGATACCGTGTATTTCTAGGTTAAGTTTTCTACTGCGGTGTTCGAGGTCATTAACATCTTGCTGCAGTTGTGCTTGCACTACCTGCGCCATATCGTCTTTTTCTTCTAATTCAGCTACTCTTTTTTTCAGAGCCTTGATTTCATTCTCTTGACGAGAAGCCTGTGTTTCGAAGTCATCAAATTTCTTGGACATGTGTTGGACAGATTGTTCAATTTGATCCACTTTTTTTGTTAGTTCTGGCAAACTTTCTAGTTTTCCTAGGATAGCGGCGAGAGTCTTCCGAATATCAGATTCAGAATCAGAGCCATTATCCTCCTTGCCTGTTTCAGGAGCCTTTCCTGCGCGGCATTTACAACAGCGCCACGTCTTTTTCGAATCAGGGGGCTTAGCTTGAAACGATTTCTCTTTTACCCCAGCACACTGGCCAAAATGGTATGCACAGTTACATTCCGTACAGATCGCACGCGGGACACTTTCTTGAATAGTTGTTTCAGCATCAACATCAACATCAGCTTCGCAATTTCATGTTTAACCTATAGCTCCGTTTATGGAATATGTCTTTTAAAACACAACTTCAGTTCTGTCGTTTCTAATACTGTTTGCTTCGTTTCTTACTTCTGCTTAAGCCTTATCCCTACCGTTTTATATTTTCCATTGTATTATTCTTTTGCATCGTTATGTATTTACATTTGTGTTTGCATTTTCGTATTTTTATAACTCGCTACCTTTTTGCTGTCGACTAGTATTAGTGTATTTTTAAAATTATAAAAGGTCCCCCTACAGTGTTTACACTATGGGACCTTTTTCTGTACTAAATATCAATATTTTTGTATCTGCACTAAGTATTCAATAAACTTCAAACTTCAAAGCGACAGCATTGGGCGATATGGTTTCAGCCCGTCTCGACATAAAACATAGTTCCGCGTCACTCAGGGAATTTCGCAAAGGCACTCAGGGAAAACCGGGAAAACTCAGGGAATTTGAAAATGTCAACTTGGTAGACACTCTGGTTTGCCTGGGAGCCTGTATACACTTACAGCGCTATGTCAAGGAGCAATGATGTTTTCGGCGTTTTTTTACGCTTGGAACGCGGGATCAAAAGGTTTCCCACGATTTCAACAGTGCTTCCAAGAGCTAATTTGTCAAGCTAACTCCGCTTATTGTCATAATAGGCAAGCGCTTCGTCACCACATAGGCTGTCATGGTGACTCGGAACACGCAGCTCTAGATCAGTGGAAGCCAACACCGGCAGCTTGTCACTTCCAGGCGAGTCCTGCAGTGAGCGGAGTTCGCTCCTTCGGATCACTTCTGGCACCGCTGGTGCTTTGGGGCCAGTGTAGACTGGTCTTAGCAGAATAACCATGCCGCTGGGCGCTGTCGCATAAGAGTGCGCAACTAAATGCACAGCTCAACCAGTAATGCTGAAGCGTTTTTCTCAAGCTTCACGCAGGTCACTAGTCTCCTTACGGAACATTGCTATACGTATGTGGCCCTACTGGCGCTACACTCTTTAAAACCGTTAATGGAATGTGGGAGTGGCATGAGGCGCCGTCTTTGACGGCGCTCTATGCCATCAAAAATATAGAGTGCGTTGCTTTTAAAGTGGATCTGCAAAGATTAGGTACACATGGCGTTGCCGCCTTTGTCATTTGCGCACTTTCGTTCTTATATCGTGAAAGTCCGACAGAAAGTTCCGAATAGATGTACACTTTCTGCGCCATGGCCCTTTCTTCGTCGTTATGGAAATCGCTCGGGTGGTGCACGAGGCTGCGGTGCTTAGGGTAATTAGTGTTGAGGTAGGTGCCGTACGTGAGCTTTCCTTTAAGAAGAGCAAAATATTCGAAAATTCTCTTGAATTCCCTTCTCATGCAGGAGCTTATTAGGACGCATTCCTGTCGTGTGCGTGGTTTATTCATTCCCGCGTTCTTTTCACGAGATTCCATTTCTACGCGGCCATCATATTTTACCAAATCACTGATTCCACAAAGAACCACATCAACTTGGTAAAAGCTTGTCTGTCCTGATGCCGTAGTGAGCTTCGGTGCACTTAGAGACGCCTGTAGGCATATTAGTTTTTCAAACAGAAACATAATAAGACCTACAAAGTAAAGGAAGAGCAGGTAATTTTCCCGATTTGCTTCTTGATTAAGACGAGAGCGCTAAAGTGTAAGCATTATGAACGGTTTCTCTCTCTCTTTTTGCGAACTGGCGGGGTACTTCGACTTCGCCGAGTTACGACCGCGCGTGTTTAATTCGGTGACAGCTCTGACAGCACGTACGCTGCAGATGTTTGAAAGGAGTTGCCGAAGACAAAGGAGTTTCTATTCATCTGGTGTTCTACTGCGTGCCATATTTCGTGACATTACTCTTCCTTGGAAAGCATACTTAGCGCCAGTGAACAAAGACAGAAGGGAGACGACGCAACAATGCATGCGCTATGCGCATTGTGGTGTCGTCTGTATTGTGGTGACCCCACCACAATGTGCCCCCTTCGGTCCTTGTTTGCTGAATGTGCTGGCGTTAAATATGCTTTCTAAGTGAGTTTACCAACACGCCCAACAAATGGCAATTATTTTCCCTTTTTGCGCATAGTTGTTTCCGTTGCTAAGTGAGAAGGAGCATAGCCGGTGCCGCCATAAAGGCGCCAACCTTTCCTATTATTCATTTCAATAAAAAAGAAAACAGTGATCAGAATCTAGGGAGTAGTGAAAGCGAGGAATGGACAAACAGTGGAATGTAACGTATAGAAACAGCGCAGGTAAAGCGCGAGGACCCTGTGCTCACACGATCTCGTAACATGAGAATGGGGCATATTCGAAATGATTCATCGAAAGCTCGGCGCATAGACACGAGGGCTAAGGAAAGGTGACAATTTGCCTTCAACCTGTGGCAAAGTATATATTTTGCAGACGGGTTGCCGCACTTATGTTCTTTATAGTGAATATCGTGATTCCTTTGGAAAATTGGGTAGGCTGTACCGGGAGCGCAGCCGCAATGGGATGCGTGAGATGTCTTGCCCGTACAGCAGAAGGTAGCTATGAGCTGTAGGGCTCAGTATTCATGTGCATAGTAGTAGTAGTAGTCATAGTAGTCATGTGTATTTGACCTAATCAAATACACAACCTAAATTTATTCATGCATTACAAAGCTTACATGCTTAACTTATGCTAGAGGTAGTGGGGCCTTACGGTGTAATTTTGGAGTCATCCATGCTCCTTGTTCTTAGTGGGCCGGTTTGTTTTATAGAAGGTGCTTGAGCATTATGGTACAAAAATTGCCGCCCTACTTGTGGCGCCCTGCACCGCTCCAGCGTGCCGCACTCGCGGATGGTTGGGGCTCCTGCGCTCTGCTCAATCTGCTGCACTCTCCGTGGGCACATTGTGAGCTGGTCAAGAGGCTTGCGTAATCATGGTCTTGCTGCCCGACTCTGCTCACGCCATTTCGGAACCCCACGTGTCGCAAGCAGAGGCATAGCCGAGCAAGCTGGAAACTTCTGCAACAAGTAGCACACTTGTAGGCCTTCTTATCAGCACCGTTACTATGTCAAAGGGAACTCTTTGAAACGCGACGACTCTTTCCCAAGACCTACAAACGCCCTGCCGACCCACATCTCTCTCAACGCGACGTGCGAGGCAAACATAGGCTCCGACTGCGTCATGCGTGGCACCACAATAAAGTCATCAGCGCACGCGACAGTTATATGATCCAATAATCGTTTGTTTCTTTTAAACAACGGTACCAAAATAGATTGCGCGGGAAGGATGGTTGCACATCATTTAAACGATAGTGCTTTAACATGTTTTCGTTACATGCACTACTCGCAAGCGACTCCCTATGCAGACCGAAATGAAAGACGTTACATGTAAAAAAGATCCCGCGTTCCCACTTGTTGAGCCAGTGTTTCTAGTGGGGATATGTGTGCCGGCATTTGACAGCACGTCCGCGTACTCGTGAGGGATCGTCATCACCGCACGCGTGCAATAGCTGAAATGTTTGGAACTGGTAAGCACGGGGGCATGTGCATCTGGCAGGTGTAGGTACGGCCGCACACTTAATCCCGTTTTAACGCGATAGCGTTAAGGAGCTCGTGTCGCAGAAAAGCTGGTGTCGTCGGCGTCGGCGTCCGCGGCGTTGACCGTGAGCGATAAATCGCGGCAGGCACTCCATAAATAAAAAGCAACTTTCAAGATGGGCTGGGTGGGAATCTAACCAGGGTCTCCGGAGTGTGAGACGGAGACGCTACCACTCAGCCACGAGTTCGATGCTTCCAAGAGGTACAAACGCGCCTCTAGTGAATGCGGTGTTGCCTTCGAAGCGAGCCGTGGAAAGTTATACTGCGGTGTATATCGGTAATTATGAACATGTAACTTACAGAAGTCGCAATTACACGAGTAGCGAAGTGCGTTTCGCTGCATTTCTTCTGCGCTTTGCGCACACGCAGAGCCATCTTGCGGCAAACACAGAAGACCCCCTCCTCTCCATGTACGGCGCTGCCCCGACAGATGGCGCGCCACGCGTGCATTGGAGCTGTCGTGGCTCGGACTCTCTCCCCTGACAACGCTTCGCCTTGCTCCCTCTCCAGAATCAAGCGTCCTTCCTTTCTTTAGATCCCTATCTGTCTATCTCTCTGCCCGTGCCGATCACGACGTTTGGCTGGCGTGCATCATTTCCCCCTCCGGGATACCGAGTTCTTTGGTTCGCTGCGCTTGCTCATGCGCACGTTTCCTTGCTGCGCCGAACGCTGCGTTGCTCGACCATATGGCTCGACACTCACCGCGTCCGATGCGGGGCGCCTCGTAAGTGATTGCTGCCCTGTAGCCCATTGTCTTACACCCCTTGGTGGGTCGACGGGAACGCTGTCGCGTTCCACTCTTGAAGGCGAAGCTTAAGCGTCCTCCAATTTTTACATAGGTGCGGTGAAGTGAGTGGAAACATCTCGAAACATGACGTTCAAGAAAGCTCTATCCATCCATCCATGTACCACTTTCTAGGTAACTTAGGTGGAATCAATCTGCTTGAACGTCGGCCTTGCTTCGGTCGAGCTTCTTGGCACTGTTACTGCTGCATTAACAGTTACTGCTGCAGTAACAGTTAATGCTGCAGTAACAGTAATACAACGTAACTTTTTTGGGCGAGCCGGGGTCAGGCAATGAACAACATTATTGGAAGAATGAACGGGATATATATACTAAAGTAGTGCCGCAGTGGGTCATGCGCAGTTGATACATATAAGCGTGACGTTGCACATATTCAGCCTTGCTACATCTTCCCTTTTGCAGTGGAACTTAAGACATGGTTACCGTGTCTCTTGTTTAGGGTACCGACAGGCCTCGCGTCGAAGTCTTGTGCTTCTCTGTAGTTCTTGAGGGGGCTATGTGGAAGATACGTCTTCGGGCACGAGGCTCGCTTCCGGTCGTAGGTCTACCAGGCGGGGGTGCTCTCGTGTGCGCCGAAGTTCCCGGCGGTCTTCTGTTTTGACGATCGTCGAGCGGTGTTGATCAGCTGGTCGGAGTAAGACGGCGAGAGACCAGGACCGCTGGTTTGTATCGTACACTGTGACTTGCTGACCTGGCATCGCAGGCGGCAAGTTCCTGCTGCCACGATTATAGCAGGTACTCTGTCGTTGGCGCATTTCTTGAAGGCGGCCCTGGACCACGTCAGGTGGAATTGTCCGTGGTCCCAAGTGGCTGATAGGTACTGATAGAAGAGTCCTGGTCTGTCGTCCCATTAGCCTCTGCACGGGGGACTGGAGCACATCATCACGTGGGGTATTTTGCCATTCAAGTAATGCCATTTGAAACACAGGCATTTGAAAGGAACACTTCTTTAACAGCTTTTTGCTTCCTGAACCGCTCTCTCCGTCATGCCATTGGAAAGCGGATGATAGGGGCTTGATGTGATCAAGAGCCAAGGTTTTCAGAAAGTCCTTAAACTCACGGCTGTTAAAAGGCGGACCATTGTCAGTGCACAACTTCTTGGGCAAGCCATGGACCGAGAAAACTTCAGAACACCACGTGTTAAGAGAGCTTGCAGTTGTTGTACGAAACTCGAATTTCAAAGAAGGAGGAGTATAAGTCGTCAATAAGGGCGAACTTGTAGGCTTCAAAAGAGAACAAGTCCATGCCGACAACTTTCCATGGTTGTGAGGGTACATCATGACTCAGGAGTGGCATATTAGAGTGTCGAGGCTGATGCTTTTGGCGCACTTTACAGGCTTTACAAAGCTGCTCGATGTTGCGCGAAATATTGGGCCACAACATCACGTTCCTTGCCCTCGCCTTCATCTTACCCACTCCCACGTGCGCCGCGTGAAGAAGGCTCATCATTTGCCATATCTTTGATTGCGGTACAATTACCTTGTTCCTTCGAAACATGAGGCCGTCCTGTGCATGTATCTCGTCCCGGTACGCCCAGTACGACCCAAGTGGCTCCGGGACTTCTTGCTTGTGAAGCGGCCACGTTGTATTCGCGTACTCCCGTAGCTTTACGAGGGTATCGTTATCATTGGTTGCTGCTAGTAAATCTTACAGGGAGCGTTGGGAGGCTGAAACATTCAAAAACCTTGACTCGAAACTGCTCGTTTTCTTCCAAGAATCTTTTGCTAGGAAACCTTGATAATGCGTCAGCGAGGAACAGCTCTTTGCCAGGCTTGTACGTCACATTGATCGGATAACGCTGAGGAGTTAGGCGCATGCGTTGCAGACGTAGCGGGCACTGGTATAGCGGCTTACTGAATATAGCGAATAAGGGGCGGTGGTCAGTTTCAACTGTTACTGCATGCTGTACAAATATGTAGTCATGAAATCTGGTGCATGCATGAACAAAAGCTAAAGTTTCTTTTTCAATTTGAGCGTATCTGGTCTGTGCCTCCAAGTGTCCGTGAGGAAAAGGCAACGGGCTGCGCATCCTGTATAAGCACAGCGCCTACCCCCAGCTGGTTTGCATCAATTGATAGCGTCACGGGTTTGGTTGGATCAAAATAGCGGAGCACAGGTGCTTTAATCAGAGCCTCACGCAATCTAAGAAAGCTTTCCTGCTGTTTTTCCGTCCAAACCCATGCAATGTCTTTTCGCAACAAAGCTAGTAGTGGTGCTGTTACTACAGACATGTTTAGGATAAAGCGTTGTACAAAATTCATAATGCCCAAAAACACTTCAAGTTCCTTACAGTTTCTTGGTGTCGGCGTTTCCAGAATATCTTGAACACGTTGGGCGTCCACACGCAGGCCTTCGGCGCTGAGCACGTGTCCCAGGTAGCGCACCTCTCGCTGCAAAAAGAAGCATTTCTTCAAGTTTAGTCGAAGATTCTGTTCACGGCAGCGCGTTAGAAGAAGCTGTAGATTGTGGTGGTGCTCTTGCTTAGTCTTGCCTCAGAGAAGAATGTCATCCATTACTACTGCGACATTTGGCCCACCTTCTAGGACGCGGTGCATCGCTGCCTGAAATATCTCTGGAGCAGAGGCAATGCCAAAATGCATGCGCAAGAACCTGCAGCGTCCGTATGGTTTACTCATTCCAAATAGTTTGGAACTTAAGTCGTCTAGCTTTATCTGCCAATTCCCTGATGCTGCGTCTAAGGTTGAAAAAACGTTGGCGCCGGCAAGCTTTGGCACAGCGTCGTCGAGAATAGGCATAGGGTAGTTTTCCCGTAACAACGCCTTGTTCTGCGCTATGAGGTCTAGGCAGATCCGCACTTTATCTTTCTTCATGACCGTGACCATGCAACTCGACCATTCCGTCGGGCGCTTTACCTTTGATATCACGCCTTGTTCTTCCATGCGCAGAAGCTCTTCCTTGACTTTGTCTTGAAAGGCCACTGGAACTCTCCTGGCTGGCACGACGACTCCTACGGCTCCTAGCTTTAGCTGCATTGTATACTTCACGCCTTTCAGCTGTCCCAGTCCACTGAAAACTTCTGCGAAAGCTTGTGCTGCCGTGTATAACTCTTCGACGTGAACGTTTTGCACGCGACAAAGAAACCCGAGGCGTTCCGGCACTGATCTGCTCAGAGTCACGGGCACATTTTGTTAGACCACGAAAAACGGCTCTTCCTGCACTCTGCTGTTAGCTGTCCCTGGTAGAGTGTATAAGCGCGACTGGACGAGGACGAAGAAAGAAACAGATACACAGACACAGCTTCTTTTTCGTTTACACAGACACAGTTTCGTTCTTCGTCCTCGTCCAGTCGCGCCTATACACTCTACCATGGATTCTAACCAACTAGGCCGCCAACGTGTTTTAACCTGTTAGCTGACAGTTGCAGCCAAATTTTTCCTGTCGCAGTAGTCTTTTGACGGAAAAAAGGGGTCAATGTGGCGTGGCAGGTTTGCTGTGGCTTGTTCGGTAGCAGTTTAGCATCGTTGTTTGAAATGATGCAGCAGTTAGCACGTCTAGCTTGCTCGTAAACTTGCGGTCTTCAATGTCGATTGCTGCTCTCCAATGATTTGCCGCTTTGACTGCACTGACAGTCAGGGCTTGTAAAAAATCTTCCGCTTGTACCTCGCGCAGCACGTTTTTAACGCCTCTGGTTTGTCTTCGCACCGACGATCTACATGCTTGAGCAATGTGATTACACCCACCACATTTTTTTTGCATGTTTTTCCTTCAGCCGGGCATATTTCGCCACGGTGAGTGGTATAGCCACAAAGACCACACGGTTTCCTTTCTGTGGTGACTGCTTGAATTACTGTAGCACGTGCTGCTTCTGCGCCTTCACTGATTTCTTTAAATTGATTTTTTCCCAGTTCCTGGACCCGGCAAATTTCAGTGGTCTTACTGTATGCCGGGTTCTCGGAAATAAGCCTTTTCTGCTAGCTTTTGTTTTGCAGTCCCAGAATGATTCGGCTACGGAGCAAATGGTCTCCTAGGTCCCCGAACTCTCAGTGCTTCGCTAGAAGCCTGAGGTCGGTTAGCCAGTCATTGAAACACTCCCCTTGCTTTTGGTCCCTTGATGCGAAATGAAATTCATTAAACGTCAAATGTGTCACTGGTTTGTAGAATTCTTCAAATCTCTGAAGCAAAATGTCGACGTTGTTCCTATCCGCTTCATTTTCGAATTTGAAGGCGCTGTAAGCTTTTCTGCCCTCCTCTCCAACTGTTACAAGTAACGGTGCTGCTTGGACTTCTTTTGGCTGCTTACTTAACTGGGTAGCCGTGGATAACAATGGGAACTCACATTTCCAAGTTTTCCATCCCGGCCATGCGTCTGCTGACGGGTCCAGTGGTTTCGGCGGGGGAAGCAGCGTTGACAGGGCCGACATAGCCATAGTTTACAGCTGCCACCATGTGGGCGAGTCGGAGTCAGGCAGTGAACAACTTTATTGGAAGAATGAACGGGATATATATACAAAGTAGTGCCGCAGTGGGTCATGGCCAATTCATACATATAAGCGTGATGTTGCACTTATTCATCCTTGCTACTACTTTTACATTTCAATCTGTCGCCACATATTTCTAAAGGTGTTCCTCTTAGTTGAACAAGACAAAAAATTAATCGACGATACTCCCCACGATGCTCCCTAATGCGAAATTTCAGCGCAGCTCTATACACCAGAACACCGTGAATTCAAAGCGCGCCGCCATATTGATGAGCGTCGGTCGCGCCATCTATCCCAAGCGCCGCGAAGTAGCAGGCCTGGGCTGCCACGCCGGGAGATGCGACCCGGCGCGAAAGCGAAACTTGGGCTTTTTAGCTGGGCGGAAGGCGTGTTTCACGTTTTTTCTAACCTGTCATTTTCGCTGTCTGGATTCAATCAAACTTCAAGACCTCGTGCAAGTCCACAATGGACACACTGAGTGCTGTGCAGACTGCAGAAGCGAATACATCGGGTAGGTACGCTATTACGTTTGTACAAACCGCGCGCTATATGCTAAAACACCTGTGAGCTTTTTGGCACGTAACCTGTGAAGGAATTTACAGCACTGTGTTGGTTCCATATATTATTAAAGCACGCAGAACACTGTCATCTGCACTTTCAGTTTGGTCTTGTTTGTAATGGTCTCTACTGGGTTGGCCGCGCTTGGCAACCAACTGGCGAGGTCGTTTGACTGCCTGGTTAGCAGACGCCTGCCCTTCACCACCTGCACACTGAAAACAAAATATATGTTATAGTAAGAAGGGCTGTAGTTCTTTCCCATGCCATCACTTTTGCGAAGATATAAAGTCCTCTCAAAATGAAATAGAAAATACACCAGGCCAATTGTATCGTGCAACCACTTAAGAGTACAACATTCAGAACAAAAGCCTACAGCACTCGAACAAGCAGCATATGATGCTAAACCTGCACTCATTGGAAAATGAGGTACTACAGTAGTTATAATGTTCAACTACATGTGCGGTCAAAGCCCGTATAACAGGGCGAGCATGACAGATGCAGGTGTTGTACAGTTGCACAAACCATGACAGGGCACGTAAAATTACCATCCCTACTTAAAGCCGCATCATCAGGACCCCTTTGGTACAAGACAACAACCGCACCTGCATTCCAAGAAATTAGCCCCACCAACTGCAGCTACCTGGTACCAGACCTGTTTCGCTTGTGCGAGGCCATCGGATTGTTGGCGCTTCCTTAGAAAAGAAAACAGTAGAAAAAACTAGTGAGAACGATCAAAATTTTGTTACAAAATACAAGAATAATTAAGCACCTTATTTTCCTCGCCATATGAACGGAAATATTTTGCGCTTTGCCCCGCATAACAGCCCGCACGCAGTTTAGAGCTCAGGAGGCTCAAATGAATTCGTTACGAATGACACCTGCAACACCAGCTCGTAAAGGTAGGTGCGCTGCAAGAACACCTTCGGCGACGAGTAGTCGTCGTTTACGTTTTTGTGGACGCATGCTACGTGACGAGCAGACTTCGGTTTACTTTCATTAATAACGCTCACCAGCAAGGCCTACAACTTGTCGTTCACGCTTAATGGTCATTCCGTGCACCAGCTGCAAGTATCGCTAACCGCAAACTCAACTGTTCCGCTTAACCGTCGGGAGCTCTGCCTGAATGAAAACACGAAAAGGCTTGCCTTTTTGTTATAGCCAAGGCGAAGCACCGGCGCGGGATTCTGCTCTGTAGGCTTGTTGCCCAGAAAGTGCTCGGAGCAAACCTGCGTATTACGTTTGTAGGGCGCAAAGTTGAACGTGACACCAAAATATACACAGATCGAATACTCACTCGTGCATTTTCACTGGGTTGGTAGTTCTTCCTATTCACTGCAGCTATCCACCGGTGTCGCAGCTTGGCATTCTTCGTTGCGGATGGAAATGGGCGCAGGCTGAAAACACCACACCGGCACGATTCCCTACGTGTATTGTGCTCTTCGCAAACAGCGCTAAGCAACCTGCTCCTTTTCCGCTGGTTATTTTGGCACCCAAACACGACGCAACGATCCCCAGTTGACTTCTTGTACTTTGGAGTCGCGTGAACGGGCAGATTTCCGCACTTTGGAGCCCTAGAGCTGGCGCTTGCCATGTCTACTGGTCGCCGGCGAACACACTTTGGCAGCCCAGTACAAAATAGCGCCGGTCGACCGGGCAACCCGGGTGCGAGGGTATGCGTTCGGTTAGTCTGGGTGCGAGACTAGCGTGTTCTGGTCTATACGTCCTTTTATTTCGCAAAATAGTAGCTGACGCCGACAATCCCTCTCGTGCGGCTCATTGCGAACTGAGCGAAGAGTGGCGCGACTGCCTCGCTGATCGCGAGAGGCAGTGCGGTGCGGACGCGTGGCTGCGATTCATTGCAGCCGCAGAGAGGCCTCGGCTCATGCAGCGCTTTGTTTCCTTATATGGTATCGGTCGACGCGCTCACCGCATGCCATAGGTGAACAGACGACGGCGCCCTACTCTGGTGGCGCCATTTCCTTACGGTCGTCGCCGCAGAACCCGTCTTGCGCGGCACTACGCTTTTGTCGTTTTCGCCTCAAGCGTCCACTGTAGCCCCGTCCTCTGCTTTCCTCCTCGCGCTCTCTTCGCCATCGCTGGCGTTCGTCTGCCGCTGAGCTTCGCGTTTGCTCTTTCACCTTTCGCTGGGCTCGTTCGCTCAGTTACAAGCGACGCCGACGGAAGCACGCCGATGCTCACTCAGGAACAGGCGCGTAAGGGCTGAACTCTAATGATAGTGCATTAACAAAGAGGGTATCTATTTTTCCTGGCTCATAATTTTATTGTTCTTGTAACCTTAAGAAATTTTCTTGATTCGTATCAAGGCTATTGCGCTTTAGCGCAGATTTAAGAAAAAAATAAACCTGCAGTTGATAGACAACGCTTCTCCTCTGTTGGTTCTTTAACCCCAACCTGTTCGGGCGGTGCTTTTAAAAGTGACCTTTACATTGGAGAGAACTTCAGTTGCGTTCTTCAAGTAGGCGTGAAACGCATTGTAATTTCCCACTGCACAACCGGTTAACTTACTTGAATGGAATTTGTTGCATATATTTGACCAACGTAGAAGTAGAATTGACATTTGGCGTCTCAGATATACGACTGCCGAGAATCGGCAACTTTCGACGAAACTATTGGGTGACCTTACGAATTCATAGGTCCGTAATAGAAATAGATATTACCCGTCGTGGTTGCTTAGTGGCTTTGGTGCTTTGGTGATAATACGACGTAGCGGGATGAAATTTCGGTGACAGCGGCCGCATTTCGATGGGGCGAAATCCAAGAACACCCGTGTGCTACGATTTAGGTGCATGTTAAAAAACCCCAGGTGGTCATATTTGACCCGGACCCCCCCCCCCCCCCCCCCCCCCCCACTATGGCGTGCCTCATAATCAGATCGCTGTTTTGGCGCGCGAAACCCAATAATTCTTTTAATAGATTATACAGATCTGTATGCCGTCTGTGTTAGAGCCCCTGAAGCGGAAATATGTAATGCCCGATTTTACAATTTACGGTTTTACAATGTTCACAAAGGTTTTGGAAAAATTCTACTCGAAGCACTCGCATATTGTGGAATGATGTTTAATCGTCAATTTTGTGTCCACTTTAGATGTCCATATAGGCGCAGTCTACACAATTGCGATGTAGATTTTTTATTTTTATTGCTGAGCTACACAGTTGCGAACTTCCTGCTGAAGTTGTTCTTTTTTTGTTCGCAATTTCCAATAATTTTTGCGAGAACATTGACGGCCGACATTAAATATGGGCTTACTATGAACGGTGTTTTTCTTTGTTCTTTGAAAAGCGTCAACCCAAGTAAAAATTGGTGCAGTATTTTTCGAACAACGCGATTTGTCCGTATCCATGTATTTATATAGTAGATTCAGAGATAAAGCTTGTTAATTTGCGCCATAGTGCTCGCAGAATACTGCATACTCGGTACACGCTTAACTTTTTCATGGTTCTCGCTGACCTCTTGACTTGCTGAAATTTGACTCCGGGCGAGTGCAGTTATGTTGCACGACACGACACGGAGGCATAGTAAGGCGCTTCATTATAAATTCGAAAGTAAAAAAAATATCAAGATTACCCTGCCGGCTAGCTCTCACAATTGAGACGGGGTTTCCGTGTAAGCATCACATACGTCATACATTAACCACGGATGCTGACGGTAACCGTAATAGCCGTCGTTATCTTAATATACATAACCTTATCGCGACGCGATATGTAACCTCATTCATTCCCTCGTATATTTCGGTTTCTTTAATTTTTATAGCGGAAAACTTTGTGCCTTAGCTGTCTTAATAGCAGAATCGTTAGCTATCGCTCTGCTCTGGAGGAGACTAATGCGCCACCATATTGAGGATGATGTCACTCAAACCGTGCTCTTTGCAAGCTGCTGTAGCTCGTCGAAATGCATTCGGTCACTTGCTCCTAGTCAAGTGTGTCGAGTCGTGAGCGTCGTTCAGGAAGTGTGACCCCTGTCTCGGCACTTTCTTGACTAGGACATTTGAAGCCTTCGTCATACAGTACAGCTATTCTCTTTTCCCTCGCAATTTGAGAGGGGCGCAGCGAATCCATTGGTCGCTCCAACGCGGCAACAATTTGTTGATACTGCACGGCCTTTGAATGCCGTGCACGCACGGTATACGAAGTTCTCGCTGTCGCGCTACGGCCGTACCTCTGACGATGCCGATCCTGCGGGCGCTCTGCAATCGGCTCCCCTTTTTTAGCTCTGACGCCATTCGTCCCATCTGGCTTCCGTCGCTCGTACTCGGCGACGCGAATAGCCTGCGCGGGCTCGTCTGGCGCGTTCTGTCAATGCGGTGCCCGCCTTCGGTAATTTTATTTTTTTTTTTTTGCTTCCGCGCGTGGTTTCGTGCCGTGTAACGTACTTCAGTACCCGCTCGGTGTTCGCTTACGTAGCTTCGAATTGCGCAGAATCAGCTGGGCAGTTTGGGCCTCGCGTCAATGCAATACCTCGCTCGTATCGACTTGCTCTATTAGTATTTTTTTTATCGCTGCTAGCCCTTGAATTCGTTCTTTTTTTAATGGCATGCCATCAGTGCCGAAACGCGTCAATGAAAAACATAAATAAGGGATTTTACGTGGCAAATCCACGATGTCATTATGAGGCAGGCTGTAGTGAGCGACACCGTATTCATTTTGACCACCTAGGGTTCATTACCGTGTACTAAATCTAGGTACACCAGTGTTTTTGCATATCGATCGCATCACAATGCGGCCGCTGTGGCCGGGATTTGGTCTCGCAACATCGTGCTTAGAAGCACAACACCAAAGCTACTGAGCCACCACGGCCAGTCGACGTATGAAAAAAAATAAGCTCGACAGAGAAATTTCTGGCTCTTCCGGTTCCGCTATTGCGTCTGTGAGCGTCTATCGTATATCCACCGCCGTAGTGTTCAAATTTGTTCTTCTGAAACTTACCCCTCAATAAATGGATGGTATCGAGCCCATGTCACAGGAATTGTTCACGGACAGCAACCCGACATAGCAGGCTGCACCGCAAATGCACTGAGCATGTAGTGCTTTTCAGTGAACGCCTATCACGCCAGCGCTTTAGCGAGCTGTGCAATGAATGAATGCACTGGGTGCGTAGACCCTTGCGATTTTTTAACAATAGCACGCGAGCGTCGACGGTAAGGCGTGTCCGCGGCCGTGTAGTGGCCAGGGACGGCGAGATTGGCAACCTTACGTGCGGTCGTGCAAGGCGAACTATAGTTCGAATGTGTACTGCTGCACCGTTCGCTTCAGGAGTGCCCCTCACCGCTGCAAGGCCACTGACACGTCGTGTGGCCGGCGCTCGCGCGTTAATGTTAAGAAATTGCAAGGGTGTACCTTAATGAACCTCTCACCGGCTCGGGTTGCCAACTCTGTTCCATTGGATGTGCGGCAAGCAAGCAAACAATCCTCATCGTTTCCAGGCACCGGCGCGCCACGTTTCTCGTCTCGGAGGTGACGCGCACTTCGGCAGCGTGTCTAGAAAGCAGCGCGACAGAGGAGCCCGGTGGCCGCATGACGCGTTTCTCAGCGTTCGCACCGGTGCGCCATGCATTTCGTAGGCCACGTGCAGGCTTCGCGGCGGCGGTGCTCGATGGCTCCGAGAGCGCCATGCAGGAGTCCTGCTGTAGTGCACGCTTCCTGCATAACTCGTTTCCATGGTTGGAACACGTTGTGTCACTACATGATTCAATGCCAAGAGCATTACCGTTGGCAGTCATTGTGAAATGGATTCTGCCGATGTTTACTGGACAATTTGAACAGCTATATGGAGCTGAACAGGCAACGTTGACAACCGCTTGATGGTCTATCTTGCCTATTGTTACGATATGTTAGGCATGGAATCACAGGGACTTTCCACCGCGCAGATTCCTGTACGTCATTAGCGGTTTTACGCACACATTGGCAATGCCTTGAATTCTTTGGCAATGTTTGTGCTACCGAAATAAACAGCGCGGCTTAGGGTATCCCGCTTCCTGAACTCGAGACACTTTCCTATCCATGCCGCTCTGAACTGAGTACCTACATGATTTGCTTAAGGTGTTTCAAAAACACCTGTTTGCTCTAGCCGTCTTGATCAATAACAGCTTGACAGATTACGTGCTCGCCGAAAGGACTAATGACGTGTACTACCTTAAATGCATGTTGCTATTGATGAAACGGTGATTCGCTACGCTGTCATAAAGATGTCTGTTTCGTCGCTGGGACCCGCCACCGGGACGAAAGGCACATCAATGACGGAAGCCGCTATCCGCAAAGCCTGTTTAAGTGCGACAGCGTAATAATTTCGCCGGACGTGGCTCCTATCAATCGCATTATTTCGCTTATCCTGCCTGCAGCGAATAATTGCTGTGCATTCCGTGTAGTGGATCCAGGGCCTCTTCCGCATCCTCCCAACGGGAAACAATCGTCTTATTTATTCATTTATTTATTTATTTATTTATTTATTTATTTATTTATTTATTTATTTATTTTCAATAGTGCCAGTCCCATCAGGGGCTATAGCAGGTGGACATATAAAAGTGAAATAGATGGTAACCAACGTGCAGGTACAAATTGCGTGTCAATAAGGAGCGCAAAAGAACAAGAATACATAAAAACAAATATAGATATCACATGTCTAGGAGAAATGCGCAGCAGAACAGAGAATACATCATGAAAAGGACAGCAAACGGGAACAAAAATAACAGTAAACACCTTCACGATATTTAGCATGGCTTACAAGAGTTACAAAGCATATTATGTGAACAAGACGGCATTACTGATTGTTTGATATGGATTCTAATCGTGATGTTAACGGAGGTAATGAGCCTGCAGAAATGACTAAAGTATCGAGTTGATTCTATTACCTTATCACTAGGGAGAAATAAGAGTATATGAATCTGTCATTATGGCATGAGTATTCTGGTAAAGGTTGTGCATGTTTATGCCTCGATGATCCTGACTGCGCGAAACATATGTATGGTATTAGGTCTATATTATAATAGTTGTGAATCAAGTCAAATAAAAATTTAAGCCGTGCTTGTTTCGCTGTTGATGATAGCGTCGCAAACCCGATATAGCTGCAAGGTTAGTGGGTGAATCTGCGGGCTTATACTTGTAAATAAACTGCAGCGCTTTTCGCTGTACTTTTCCAGTTTCGTTATATTAGTTATTGAGGGGGGAAACCAAACTGTGTTAGGGGCACTCCAAAACCGGTCTAACGAAAGTAGCATACGCGAGTAGCTTAGTACACGTGGGTGCGAGGTGGAGACATCTTCGGAGATAAAATAGCTTGCGTAATGCCTTCGAGGTCACGTTGGCAATGTGCGCGTCCCATCTCAGGTCAGAAGTTAGAGTGATGCGTAAGTATTTATGCTGGTGAACTTTCTTTTAGCACATTGCCCTTAATAAAGTACGGAAAATCGTGAGGTCATTTTCTTTTATTGTTACCGTCATGCAAACTGATTTATTTGTGTTTATCGTCATTTGCCACTTTTTGCACCATTCATTTAGCTGGTCGAGTGAATTGCTAAGCGAAACATGATCTGCGTAGGTGTTAATTGTTTGGTAGGTGAGGCAGTCATCAGCAAACAGTTTGATGTTACAGTCAATATTTTGGTTATGTCGTTAATGGAAATAAAAATAACAGTGGCCCCTATACGGATCCTTGGGAGACGCCTGATGTTACAGGCGCTGTCGCAGATTCCACATGCTCAAATAGTGCGGATTGTGTCCGATCTTAAAAAAATCTGTTACTCAGTCTAAAATTTCCCCATTCCCAATACAACCTAGCAATTTTGTTAATTTACTGTGGCCTATGCGATCAAATGCTTTCGAAAGGTCTAATAATATTATATCAGTCTGGCTACACTTGTTGATGTTAAATGTGAGGTCATACAGAACTTCCGTTAGCTGCGTGATGGTTGACAATCCATGACAGAATCCGTGCTGGTGTTGCTTCAAAAGTTGTGAGTGTCAATAAAGTTTATTGGGTGTTTAAGGATGATATGCTCGAGCATCTTGCAAGTGGCGCTAGTGAGAGACATTGGTGGACAATTGGAAGGAAATAAGGTATCTCTTGTTTTGTGTGTTTGGATGATTTTCGAATTTTCAGGTCGTCGGGTAAGGATCATTCCAACAGGGATTTTCGAATTATCAGGCCCGAGAATCGGCTGCATCACTCTGCGTATCTCTTTAGAAAATGGTTTGCCATGTAATCTGGTCCGCATTATTTTTTAGGGTCAAGGGCGAGCAACATATTAAGGCTACCCGCGTCAGATATGATTTTATTTAGTTATTTTATTTATTTATACATACTGCATCGCAATTCGCGCTATAGCAGGAGTGGGTTGAAAAAGGTACAGAAAATACATAGGAGTATACAGCGGTAAACACAAGTGAACACTTTTACAAAAGATCACTGATGAAAGGAAAAGGAAAATACACAAGAGATGCCCTTATTAAGAGATACCCTTATTAAAGGATCGATGCGCGATGTTGAACTGCTACTCAAATCTGAAAGGTTGCCGTCATCTTTTGTGAAGTTCGAGTGAAAATAGTTATTGTACGCATTAGCGTTGATAGTTTTTTCCTCAGGAGACAAGTCCGATAACGTGTCTTTACTAGGGCGGAAATGGTTCAAGTATTGCTGAGGGATGGTTGTCAGAAAGTTAGGCAGCGTTACATGAAAATAGTCTGCCTTGGCTTCTTTGGCTGTCTGTTCAAGATGTGCTACTGTGCATGCTAGTTTGCTAGCTTTAGGCATGATCCATGATTTTTAATAGCGTTACGTATCCTTTTTATATGACGCTTTTCCTGGATGACTTCCCGAGTTAGCCATGGGCTTGTTTTTTTTTGTGGTCGCTTGCTTTTGAAACGGAACATAGTTACGCAATAGGAAATCATATTCTTGAAATGAAGGCAGGCTGACGACTGACGAGTCGGAGGTCATTTCAGTAAAGGCTTGAAATTAGTGCGCAAGGTGGGTTAGTATGCTGGTGTCGTCCGCCTTCTCGAAGTCGGGTACTATAGATCTACTACAACGCGTTCTTATCGAACAGTCCAGAGGCAACAAGCATAGCGGTATGTTGGGATCTGAAATGCCTTGAATAATTTCTGTGGGAAGAAGAAGAAGCTCGAGGTGTGCAGACGTCTACGCATCGCCTCCGTGATTTTGAATTTTCCAAGCGGCCAAAATCTTCTGGTACCACTGGGATCAGCGGAATGTCTTTGTAAACATCAAGGGGATTTAACAGAACCGAACTTCGGTGAGCCGCAGTTTTAAGACCAACGAGAGCCCTATTCGTTCGGCCACGCCGAGAGTAGAGTTAGCCCTAACGCCGAACGCTGGCGCGCGGGAGCTCGGAAACCTGGAAGCAGCCACCGTGTCTACGGTGACCTGTGCGGGCCACCCAGCCCGGAACGCTACAATCGCGGGAAACCCGGGCACCATTGCTCATCAACCCACCGGCACCTAAACCATAGAAGTTGTTTCCGAGAGTCACCCGAGACCCCTGCCTGACGAGGCCTTGCCCGGGCCGTCTTCCGTCCTCTCGGACAGCTCCACAATCAAGAATCGCAGTGGCAAACGGTCGTTCCCCTTCATCGAACGCCTCCTGCAAAAGCAACAATCCACTGGTGAGCAAGACCCAGTCGAGCAAACCCCGGCATCGAAAACCACACCGTTAGGGCTAGCTCTCACCCAGGCGCCAACCGCCGCCGCGGAAGCCACGTCGCAAGCTACCTGCGAAGAGCGCGGAGCCGGAACAGCTATTTCTGAAGACGCGGCTGCAAGGAGCAGGCCTTGCCGACGCGCGCCTCCACTCCCGCGCACTGACATGAAAATCATTATCCGCCCTACCTTGGGCCTCATCGTTCGGAAACTACGGACCCACCAAGTGGCCAAGGCGATCGTCCAAGCTACCGGAGGCGCGCCGACCTGCAAGGGGGACAACTTCGTCGTCCGCCTGCGACACGGCTTGAACATCATCGTGAGCAGCCCTCACGAGGCTACGGCGGCCACCCTTATTATTAGCCTCACCTTTCGCGGACGATCACACCCTGTTAAGGTGTACCTATCAGCAACCGAGGGCCTGCTTAAAGGGACACTACAGTGAAAAATGATTTCTTCTGCATCAGTAAATTACCGTTCTGCAACACCAAGAACATCACTGGTACAACGATAAGACGTTTGGTAAGCCAGAAAAAGCGCAAGAACGAAGTACGGGTGGCGACGCCTACTTACGTTCCCGCACCTGGGAGCTGTGACATCTTGGATTTTGATGGCATCTTCTAGGGCCTACTCATTATATATAGCGCTTCAGATTGACTACATTGTCTTCTAAAGGAACCAAATATTAAACATGGCAAGTTTCGGGAACCTTTTTTCGGCCAACGCGGCCCAAATGCGAAAACATACTTTGGAATCCCTGACGTCACGCTGACGTACCGGCGCTGGGATTTCGGCGCGAAATTCAAATACTGGTACTTAGACCTTCATTTTCTCATCTAATAATCAAACTATTTTTTTTATATGACGGCCTGCAGGGTTCTCAAACAATCATTCATTAGTCTAAACGGATTTATTGTTTCGCTTTAGTGTCCCTTTAAAGGTGTACGCGGCATCGACGCAGGCAGCGGCGAAGATGAGCTTATGGCGAATCTTCGGGTCCACGCACGTGGAGTCCGCATCGTGCGGGCCCGTATGCTCGGACAATCCCAGACAGCCCTACTCCACTTCGACGGGCCTCGATATGTGTACTTCTATGGAGGGTGGATGCCTCGTTGAAACTACCAGCCGACAAGGCAGTTCTGCTCCATCTCTAGGACCACCGGACAACGACCAGACGTCTGCCCCAACCCACCGGTTCGTCCGTGCAATGTTTGCAACCACATAAACCCAGACGCCGGACGCACTTGTGGTCCGAAGTGTGCCTTGTGTGGAGGGGCCCATCTCACGGCCGCAACAAAGTGCAACAACAAGGTCAAGCGCATTCTCCCCAGATAGAATTCTGCATCCACCACCACATCCAAAACCCAACCACAGCCCCGCGCGGTCACTCAGTCGACCAAGGCAGCTGACCTTTGCTGGCAATGGTTCAGCTCCGAGCGGGAAGACTCCGACTTCGACCACTCGGAGAGTTCGAGCATCTACGGATCTTGGTCCGGTTCGAACCAGAGGTTCAAGTGCCGCTCGTGCTCTCGCCCACGGTCTCAGTTTCGGTCGCCCAGACGGCGATCTCGCTCAAGGCCCAAGCAAGGACAGCAGGCAGAACCAACCACAGCGGCACACAAAGACAAGGGGCCCCAGCAACACCAACTAAAGGCCAAAGAAGCTTCACTCCAGAGGACAACCAAAGAGCACGAGGTAAGCTGGTCAGCAGTAGCCTCTCCCTCGTATAAAAAGCCACAGACGCCACCATCTATGAAATTTGAACAGGAACTCTCGGCCATGCGCGCACGCATACAAACACTCGCAAGAAAACAGACGACTCAAACAAGTGATACAGCTCACACAAATACCACAAGAGATGGCTCCCCACAAGGTCATCATTGACCTACAAACCCATGTCGATGTCATCCGCACCCAGATGCAAGCCTTCATGGACGCTACACGTGCCCGGTTGGAAAAAATAACACAGACTGCTATACAACGCACAGATGCAGCAATAAAACACATGGAAGCCACTGTAGACAGCAAGCTTAAGTACCAGGTTCACTCCATAAAACTATGAAAGATACTACGACAGAACTTTCACAAGGCTACATCTGTAGCAGCACCGAACCAAATCGTAACATCACCGAACACAACATCCAACAATGCCTAGACCATACAGGCATGTCAAAGAAAACTTAGAAATTTGGCATACCGATGAGGGAAGGAAACAGCGTAACACGCGACACCACTCCCGACCTGGCCTTCATCAATCAAACCACGCGAGCCGAATGGCTTAACACTCGAAAACCTATGCAGCGATCACTACATAATAAACATAACACTAAAGTCGGTACGCCTACACAGGCAGATCGGCACAGCTAAACTCAGTGACTGGCGAAAAGTCGGGGAAGCCCAAGAACAGGACGCCGACAGAATCACGAACCTGGAAGACTGGTGCGACAGCGTCCGTCGGCATAAACAACGCCACACAAAGGAAATCACCAGAACGGAAGGGACCCCGGAGGTGGATCCCCGCATATTACACGTGTGGGATGCCAAATGGGGACTTATCCGCCGCTGGAAAAAACAGAAATACAACAGGAAACCGAAGACGCGCATAGCACAAATAACAGTGAAAGCAGAAGAATAGGCCATGCACCTCGCCTCCGCGAACTGGGATAGATTCTGCGACTCCTTCGGTAGCACCCTGGATACGGCGAAGACGTGGCACATCCTCAAAACCATCCTAGACTCCACCAAACCCAAAGGAGAACGGGTAAAAATGGACACAGGGCTCTGCAGCCGTTACTACACACTTATTCAGGCAGCCAACAAGACCTCATCGATGTCATCATGACCAAGTGCTATGGAAATCCCGCTCCCACATAACCGTGTTGAACACCCTACACAGGACAACGCAGCCAACTAATAGACGAACCTATCACAGAAAACGAAATGAAAATGGTCATCGCAGCCACCACCCGTAACACAGCGGCGGGCACGGACTAGATCACGAACTCCGTGATCAGAAACCTGAGTGGCAAGTCTATCTGCGCGCCCACGGCCTTTCTCAACCAATACTGGGAACAAGGTACGGTGCCGGCGATGTGGAAACGCGCACGAATAATTATGATCCCCAAACTGGTCAAGAAATTGGCATTTGAAAACCTCAAGCCCGTCTCGCTCACGTCCTGCCTCGGCAAGGTGTATGAACAAATTATAAACACGAGACTATAGAGACACTTAAAAGATAACACCTGCCGACACCATGTTCGGCTTGCGCGCAGGCCTGTCCACACAAGATGTGCTACTCCAAATCAAAGAAATCCTCAGCAACGTTTCCCGCAGCGGCGAACACGTCTTCCTAGCAATCGACACCAAAGGGGCTTTCGACAACGTCAGCTACCGAGGAATCCTAGAAGGGCTGGCCATGAGCAACTGCGGTGAGTGAACGTAGAAGTATGTTAAGATCTTCCTGAGCTACCGCACGGCGGAGACGAAGATGGGGGAGATCCAGACTCCAGTGTACAACCCTCCCAACAAGGGCACACGACATGGGGCTGCCATCTCACCCACGCTGTTCAACGTCGCCATGATCGGCCTCGCAAGCAAGCTGCAGCACGTGGCAGGTCTTCGGCACGCAATCTACGCAGACGACATAACAGTCTGGACCACAACAGGGCCCCTCGTTGTAAAAGAAGAACGGCTGCAAACTGCTGCAAATCTCATCCAAGAATACGTCAGCCAACGGGGACTACAATGCTCTCCCGAGAAATCTGAGCTACTATGAGTCTGGCGAGTCCGGGGTAACCACACAGTCCCCACAGACCCAACAAGAAGACTTGAGGTACGCCTCAACGGGGGCCTCATACCAGAGAGGCCATTGCTCAGGGTGCTGGGCCTGTGGGTGCAGTCGAACCAGCGGGCCACACACACCCTTACACTCCACAAAATCAGTGTCAAGGTGATATCACGCATGATCTCCCGTGTAACATCCAAGAACAGAGGCATGGGGAAAAGGGACACCCTCCTACTGGTCAGAAGCCTCGTGGTGAGCAGAATCACATACAACCTGCCCTACTACCATCTCATGCAGTCTGAGACGAAGCAGGCCGACAGACTTTTGAGGATGGCTTTCAAGACCGCTTTCCGCCTGCCGATGAGTACATGGACTGAAAAAGTATTGGCGCTAGGGTTGCACAACGCTCTCAGCGAACTGACAGAATCCCTTTACGTCTCGCAACAACAGAGACTTGCGTGGGCTCGCACGGGATAGCAGGTCTTAAACACCTTGGGGTTCCCACCTATAACAACGCGAACCCAAGAAATCTGCTTGATACCTTGTTACGTCCAAGACAGGCTTCACGTTGCTCCGATGCCACGCAACATGGACCCGAACCTACACTCCAGCAGGAGGAAAGCAAGGGCCCAGTGCATGGAGAAAGCGTTCAGGTTGAATACGACGGCCCGTTTTAGGGACGCCGTCATGTATGAGACGAACAAAGGCGCAGTGGCAGTGGCATGCGACTACCGAGAAGACGTTACCTCCGCTGCATCGACCCGCCCCTGCACGATTACGGAATCCGAAAAGTTGGCCATCGCGTTAGCCAGGATGGTCAGTGGTTAACCAACCACTGACGATCCTCACGGATACCCAGCAGGCCGGCCGCAACTTACTCAGGGAAGAATTGGAAGACCTGCTGCACAAGTCCTAGCCCAAATACTGAAGGAGGACCCTGAGGACTTCACCACCCAAACCATCATCTGGATACCGGGCCACACTAGCAACACGGGCAACCTGCATGCCGACAGAGCAGCTCGAAGATTCGTACATAATCGAACATTCATCGCGCCGGCTGCAGAAGACCCGGACCTTGTCGACCTCGAGTATTCAGCCATCGTGAACTACCACAGAGGGCGTCGCTTGCGATATCCACAACCCCATCAAAATCTAAAGACAGAGGATGCCGCTGCCGGGCGTAGGCTCCAGACACGCGAACCTACGCATATTACATCGGATACACCCCGCAGCCTACAAGGATGAATGCCCGTGATGTGGGGCCACATCAACCCCATACGACATTACATGGAAGTGCACACTACACAACATAGAACACCCCGACACTAACACCACGAGGGGGCAATGGGAGGGACTGCTATCCAGCTCGGCCCTCGACGAGCAGCTCAAGCGGATATAGCTGAGAAGATGGCAGAGCCAGCGGAGCCCTGGACTAGGGACCTCGATTATTAGCGGTTTTTCTTCTTATTATTTTAATAAAATCTATCTACCTATCTATCTATCAAAATTTTGTCCGTGCTTCGTGCCCTGAAAAATGATGAGTGATTAGTATAAGGTCAAGGATATTGTTTGCTGAACCTTGCATACGCCTCGGTTCTAGGATTATTTGGTGAAGGTTAAGTGATAACATTAGGTCAAAAAGAATTTCTGAAGAAGTTGATGTGTGATGCATAGTTACCTAGTCCATGTCCAGAAAGTTAAAGTCTCCCATAAAGAAAATTCTAGATCTGTTACCGTATCGGTATAGAAACTCATGAATGGCAGAAATGATCTCATCAGCCGAAGAGGGGCTTCTATAGAAGCAACCCACACAAAAAGTAGTATTGTTACGAAGAAGCCTGCAAAACACGCTTTCAGCACCTGACAGATGTGGCAGTAAAACAAATGGGAGGTTTTTCTTTATCACTAGAGCCATGACACCGCAACGGGAACCCCGATCTTTGCGATGACGGAATAGTTCGGTGGCGTGATTTCATGGCTGGAAACATCCGGTGGAAGCCACGTTTCTGTGACGACGACTATATCAGCTTCGCGATCGGTTAAAAGGTTTTCGAAAGATTCAATTTTGTTTAGTAAGCTTCTTACATTTACATTTATGATTGTTAGTTGTCTTATCGAGGTCTTCTCCGCGTCGTTGGTGAGCCGTTTGTTTTACTTAAATCTGCTTCGTTTTTAAGGGGTACTTTGTCATTGGTTTCGTCCTCCCAAACAAATGCGCGACTGTTTATGTACAGTCTGTGGAAGACGAGGGAGACTTTGTTGTGTTTGTCGCGATTTTCCTTGGCACTGTTCCACAGTTTTTGTCTAATGACCCGCATTTTAGGAGAAAAATCTTCCCCAATGGCAAATTTTGAGCCTTTAGGTTTAAAACCTTTTTTCAATATTGCCAATTTGTCGCGGCAATTTAGAAGTTTAAAAATTACCGGCCTAGTCTTTTTCGCTTGCGGTCTGCCTAACCGGTGTATCAGTTCTATGGTAACTGAGTCCAGCTCCAGGGTATCTTATATGATACCTCTGCTAACTGTCAGCATGAACCGACATTGAGAGATACTGTGCCACATAAAGGCAGCCGGGATCAGTTTTACTTACTCTCGCGTGCCTGCATCATCCTTGTCATTTTACTAATTGAAATCTAGCAGCCACGAAGGCATCTGCCATCTATTCCCAATTTCATGTTCCTCTCTCAGCTGACTGCCTCCTACTCTAGCAAATTTACTGTTGCATTCTTGCATCTAATTGCGTGACACCCTCTGTATGTTCCCCTTTACACCGTTTCTGTTACGCTATCCCTTTACTTTTTCTGCCCATTGCACGACCGCCCCGAATGCACGTCTTCGTTTTCATCTCAGCTGGAATATCTGCTACCAAGGTTCGTTCTCTAATCAAAACTGGCATTTTCGTACTTGTTATCTCAAGAGCGGTCGTTTGCGGTTCCCTAGCTTCTCGAGGTTCTTGGTTCTTAATTAACATTCTGAGCTCAAAAACGGAAGACGGACAAAATAAAAATCAGGACGAGCAGTCACATAGAACTGAAGTTTTTTATAAAAATTGTGGGACGCTATTATGAACAGAATCGAACTCGTCCAGTAGGCTGTCTTCCTTCGTTTCCTTGCTAGTTTCAGCTCTGCACGCATGTGCACATAGAATGCACACACTGGGGACGAAGACGAAGTGATTCTCGTAGAGACCGCTGTTCCTTCGCGCTGCAGTATTTTCGGCTTTCTCCCGCGTTTTACTCGGAGTCGCGGCTCTCATTGCCAGGGCAATGGAAGTGGAGTCGGCAGAATGCCGACGCGACGTGACTGCTTCGGCAGGAACCAACCCGAGGAAGAGAAATTGCCCTCCTAGCCAAGCTCACAGCGAGGACACTGTGTTGTATTCTTGCTCAAGCGATGACGCGTCAGATGACGAAGGCTTCGAAGGAGTGGTACACCGAAAGACCAAAAGAAGAAACATCTGCGGACGGTTTTCGTCAAGTGAGTCTACCGTCATGCCACAGCGAAGGTCATTGGCGCACACAATTTTTGTGCCGGACACACCTGCCGACAACCTCAACCGCCTTAATCGACAAGCGATTTCCGTTTCTCTGGAGGCTGTTGTCTCTGGAGAAACCAAAGATATGAGAATTAATACTCGAAAGAAAGTCATCATCATCATCATAATCATTTAGTGACCCTTAAAAGAGTATTACATAGGGGGGGAGCATACATAAGAAAAACAAATGTTGGAACAGTCATGACTGAAGAAAACAACAACAACATGCAGAAGGGTAAAGAAGGTGCAATGAAATGACAAACACAAAAAGTAATAACCAATGCCCTCAAGAAAGTGCGATGTGGTAAAAAAAAGTCGAATACGTTTAGCATCAATTCTCAGAAAGTTCGTTAGTATGTTTCGAAGCTTGGTAGGGTTACGTTTGATTACTATGCGGTCAGGCAAAATATTCCATTCTGCAATAGCTATTGGCAAGAAAGAGTTATTGAAGGATTTAGTAGAGCCGTGAAGACATTGAAGACTGAGGTTGTTTGAGAGACGGCGTGAACTACGGTGGCGTGATGTCCACAACCGAAGCGCAATCAATGCTTTGATGGCAGCAAAGCTCCTGGGCAACATCAATGTCTCACTACCTCATTCCGCAGGACAACGAAACCACAGCTGGTGTTTATAATATTGTTACGGTGAAGTGAAGGAAGACGTTGAATTGGACTAGAGAAAGACGAAGTCTGGCGGTTGCCTGAATGCCTTATCCATCATTTGTAAATATAAGTTATTTTACACTCGTGGGCCTGCTTTCTTCCCGCAACATTTTGGTGGAAGGTGCGGGGTACCACCACGGAACTTCGCAGCGGACGTCATCTACCTGCTGCCACAATGGCAAATCAACCGACACAAGCGACAACGCCTCGGCAGCCCGTGCCCACGGTCATCCTCACTCACCCACGGGACCCGGGAACATTTTGTGGCACGGACAACGTCGACGTCGAGGACTGGCTTACGATGTACGAGCGAGTGTGCGACAACAACAGGTGGGATCCTACAATGATGCTTGCAAACGTAATATTTTATCTGAAGGGAACTGCGAAGCAATGGTATGACACACATGAAGCTGACCTAACGAGCTGGGATGTTTGCAAAGAAAAAAATGCGAGACCTGTTCGGCAGACCTGTCGGTCGTCAGCTGGCAGCTAAAAAAGAACTTGCGTGCCGCGCTCAGACGTCCACAGAATCCTATGTCGTGTACATACAGGATGTGCTGGCCCTCTGTCGCAAGGCTGATGACAACATGACCGAGGCAGACAAGATTGGCCATATATTGAAAGGTATT
Source organism: Dermacentor albipictus (assembly GCF_038994185.2). Taxonomy (NCBI): domain Eukaryota; kingdom Metazoa; phylum Arthropoda; class Arachnida; order Ixodida; family Ixodidae; genus Dermacentor; species Dermacentor albipictus. The sequence goes on along the minus strand of NC_091822.1, from coordinate 6,558,953 downwards.
GCAGACGATGCCTTCAATCTCTTGATGTGTAAGGATTGTGCCACTGTGGATGCAATTATTAAGGAGTGCCGGCGCTTCGAACAAGCGAAGGGCCGCCGCGTCACTCAAACTTTCGACCGGTTGCCCAATACCGCCGCGACATCTTCTTGCGAAGACCCGCCGCGGTTCGTTCAGCCCGCAGGACCGGAAGAAATAACGCGCATCGTTCGCCGTGAGCTTGAGGCCATGGCCCCGGCTCCCGTTCGTTCAGACTGTCGGGAAAGCGTACCCGCTATCTCCCTTATACAAGCGGTCGTTCGGGAGGAAATAGCAAGTTTGGGCATTCCATCTCTCTGCTCAGTCCGCCATACCAACACCTACCAAATTTCTCCGACCGCTCGCTCCCGGACGCAAAGCTTTCCACCACTCCGTCGCAACCCAGCTGAATGGCGCACAGCGGATGATAAACCCATCTGTTTTAATTGTTCCGGTATTGGACACATCGCCCGTCATTGCCGCAACCACTGGTCGTCGCCTCCTCGGTGGTCGTCTCCGAGTCACTACAGCCAAGTACCCGACAATCGCACTTTCTCGCCCTATACGCCGACTAGGAACATCAACGCCGACAGTGCTCCACCAAGATCCAGCCGATCCCCGTCTCCGCAAGGTCGTAGGTCCCGTTCGCCTCTCGTTCACCGCTCTTCGTCCCCTTCTGCAACCGGTCGCTTCGCTTCGGGAAACTAGGCGGTGCAGCTCCCGGAGGTGAAGCTGCAACTCCGACCCGGCCCACAAATCCTCTATTGACCCTGCCTACATGTGGAAACCTGCTGGACATTGAAGTCGATGGCGTTCCTGTTAGATCTCTCGTTGATACAGGAGCGCAGCTTTCAGTTATGAGCGCTGCTCTCCGCCGCCGGCTCAAAAAGGTTCTGACCCCCGCCGTACCGTGCACCGTGCGAGTCGCCGATGGGAGTACGTCACCTGTCCTTGGAATGTGCACAGCACGTGTGACCATTGGGGGCCATTATACCGTTGTTCTATTTATCGTCCTTGAACACTGCCCACACGACCTAATTCTCGGCCTCGACTTCCTTTCGAAACACTCTGCCCAAATTGACTGCTCCGCAGGTGTTGTACAGTTGGACCTGCCGCTTCCTGCCGACGCAACCACTTGTGCTCCACACCGCTTATGTGCTGCTGAATTTGCAAGGCTGTCTCCACAGGCTGCTACAAATGTCCTGCTGACGCCCTGTCCTCCCGTACCTGATGGCGAGTACGTCCTGTCGCCGCTTACTGACGTGGTTTTGTCGCGTAATATTGCCCTACCGAGCACCTTAATTCGGATCCGCGAAAACTGCGCTCGCGTGCCCATCCTCAACTTTGGGTTCTCGTCACATGTTTTGCCACACGGTATCGCCATAGCGCATATCACTCCTTTGGAAGAATTTCAGATTTCTTTTTTGACCTCTGAATCCTTCCTCAGTACGAACGGACCTTTGTCATCCACTCCTTCGTACTCGACGCCTGCGGACGATGTTTCTAAGATGATCGCCCCCGACCTTCCTTCCGAGCAAACAACAGCTCTTCGTCATCTCCTGTCATCTTATCGGGACATCTTTGATTTGGACGGCCGTCCACTTGGCCAGACATCTGTTGTCACGCATCGCATCAACACCGGTGACGCCAGCCCCATTCATAGGCGGCCATATCGTGTCTCGGCAACAGAAAGGGCCATCATACAGAAAGAAGTGGACAGGATGATGGACAAGGACATCATTGAACCCTCCAGTAGCCCGTGGGCATCACCGGTTGTCTTAGTAAAGAAAAAAGATAACTCGTGGCGCTTCTGCGTTGACTACCGTCACCTCAACCGGATAACAAAGAAGGATGTTTATCCCTTGCCTCGCATTGATGACGCTCTTGACTGCCTTCACGGATCCCAATACTTTTCATCAATTGACCTCCGCTCCGGCTATTGGCAGATTAGCGTCGATGAGATGGACCGCGAGAAAACCGCCTTTGTCACACCGGACGGTCTGTACCAATTTAAAGTCATGCCCTTTGGATTATGCAATGCGCCAGCTACATTCGAGCGCATGATGGACTCTCTCTTGCGCGGCTTGAAGTGGTCTACATGCCTGTGTTACCTCGACGATGTGATTGTGTTTTCGCCGAACTTTGAGAGCCACCTGCGGCGCCTCACAACCATACTCTCCGTGTTTCGCAGGGCTGGCCTTCAGCTAAACTCCTCCAAGTGCCATTTCGGTCGCCGTGAAATTAACATGCTTGGTCATCTCGTCAACGCCGCCGGAATCCAACCTGATCCACAGAAAGTTCACGCCGTGCGAAATTTTCCTGTACCTTGTTCAACGAACGATGTCCGTAGTTTTCTGGGCTTATGCTCTTATTTTCGGCGATTTGTGAAAAATTTTGCGGACATCGCTCACCCTCTCACTGACCTTCTTAAGAAAGACGCCTCTTTCTCTTGGGGACCGCTACAGGAGAAAGCCTTCTCTACCCTGATTGAGCGGCTTACCACTTCCCCGATTCTCTCCCACTTTGACCCTTCTGCGCCCACTGAAGTACGAACTGACGCGAGTGGTCATGGCATCGGCGCTGTCCTCGCTCAGCGTCAACAGGGCCAAGACCGTGTCATCGCTTACGCTAGCCGCCGCCTTTCCACGCCCGAGCGAAATTACTCCATTACTGAGAGAGAATGTCTCGCGCTCGTATGGGCGGTCGCGAAATTTCGCCCGTACCTTTTCGGTCGGAGCTTCTGCGTTGTCACCGACCATCACGCCCTCTGCTGGCTCTCCTCTTTGAAGGACCCAACTGGACGACTTGCACGTTGGGCATTGCGCCTACAAGAATATACATTTTCTATTATATATAAGTCAGGACGCCTGCATAAAGACGCTGACTGCCTGTCCCGCAATCCCGTGGATCAACCGGACGATACCGATGCAGACTCGGACATCAGTATTCTGTCCCTCTCCGGCTTCCTCCACATTGGCGACGAGCAGCGCAAGGATCCTGTTCTTCGAACACTTATGGAACGCCTAAGCTCCTCGCCCAATGACCCGTCCCTTCGGATGTTCACCTTGCGCGATGGAACTTTATACCGTCGTAGCGTTCGTCCTGACGGCCCGGAGCTCCTCCTAGTCGTCCCCAAGCACCTTCGACTCACCGTGCTCCAGCAACTTCATGACGCTCCTACTGCTGGACATCTGGGCGTCACTCGTACTTACGACCACCTGCGGCGCCGCTTCTTCTGGCCTGGCATTTATCGCTCTGTGCGCCGTTATGTCGCTTCTTGCGACCTGTGTCAGCGCCGGAAGACGCCTGCTATGCCTCCCGCTGGTTTGCTTCAACCCATTGATATACCTACAGAGCCCTTCTTCCGTGTAGGCCTCGACCTCCTTGGTCCGTTTCCAATTTCCATCAAAGGAAACAAATGGATTGCTGTAGCAACCGATTATGCCACTAGATATGCCATCGCACGAGCCCTGCCAACCAGCTGCGCTACAGATGTCGCCGACTTCTTACTAAAAGACGTCATCCTGCACCACGGCGCCCCTCGCCAGTTGCTGACGGATCGCGGCCGCTACTTTCTATCGAAGGTCGTTGATGATCTGCTCCGCTCCTGTTCTACAGAACATCGGATTGCTACCGCGTACCACCCTCAAACGAACGGCCTCACCGAGCGACTCAACCGCACACTCACTGAAATGCTCGCCATGTACGTTTCCAACGATCACCGCGACTGGGACGTCGCTTTACCATACGTCACTTTCGCATACAACTCGTCCCGTCACGACACGGCCGGATTTTCACCATTTTTCCTTTTGTACGGCCGCGACCCCACCTTGCCTTTTGACACGTTGCTACCTTCCGCAGTACAGTCACCCAGCACTGCTTACGCTCGCGATGCTATTGACTTAGCCGCCCAGGCCCGAGATGTCGCCCGTCATCGCCTCACAGTCTCGCAAGCTTCTCAAAAGCGACGCTACGACCTTCGGCACCGAGACCCCCATTTTTCACCTGGTTCCCTTGTCCTTCTCTGGACGCCTTCACGTCGTGTCGGCTTGTCGGAAAAATTACTGTCCCGTTTTTCTGGTCCGTACCAGATCTTACGCCAACTGTCCGACGTGACCTACGAGATCGCCCCACTCGGTCAGCCTTCCGTGCCTCCCAACTTAACCAGTGATGTTGTTCACGTCACCAGGCTCAAGCCCTATGTCCCCCCAATAAGTGAGGCTGTTTAACTTGCACCGGGACGGAGCTCCCCCGCCGGGAGGGTGATGTTACGGTGAAGTGAAGGAAGACGTTGAATTGGACTAGAGAAAGACGAAGTCTGGCGGTTGCCTGAATGCCTTATCCATCATTTGTAAATATAAGTTATTTTACACTCGTGGGCCTGCTTTCTTCCCGCAACAATATTGACACATCAAGTAGCGACAGCGACCTGCCAATTTTAATCAAACCTGCGGCAGATGATATTTCCTTACTACAAGCTCGGCGCTTTGGTAAGTCGACCTGTGTAAGGCTCGTGTTTAAAGGTTGCTGCCTGCCATCACGTGTAAAGGTCGGCCACTGTCGGCATGTGGTACGACCTTTCGTACACAAACCACTTCAGTGCAGAAGGTGTCAAAGAATCAGACATGTGAGTGCTGTCTGCCGAAATACAACGATATGCCCATGATGTTCCGAATAAAACGACACTGACAGTTGCCGTGCAAGAGAGCTCAAATGCCCATATTGTCAAGGCTCGCACGCTGCATCCTCAAAAGACAGTCCAAGCCTAAAGAAAGAGCACTGCAGAAAATCATGAGAAAAATGGCCAGAGACGGATCATCACGCAGAGCAGCTTCTGCGGCGATAACGCGACATCGCTCCTAGAAACGAAAGTCTACGAAATCCTCTTCCGGTTCAAGGGAAAGGTCTGGTCCGGAAACGCCGCGTCCTGTTGAATCTGCCTCCAGTAAGAGCACGAATGTCAACGAAAAAAGCGGCAATGCTATTCATGCTTCATCAATTGAGGTGTGGCCAGTACTGCCGAAGACAGGCCACGCTTCAGAGCCACAGCACACGACTCGCCACCTAAGGCCAAATGTCACTTCAGTTGACAAAATGCGAGACAAGGATTCACAAGTGATTGGTATGCTCAAATCGCTCACGAATGTCATCGTCTACTACTGACAAACATGGACACTCCGGCTGCTCGTAGTTCACTGCAAGTACTGGACGCGCTGACTCCAGTACTTGAAACCATCGCATAGCACCATGGCCCGCCCCCCGCTGTCCTTCCACAAGGAAGTCAAGGAAGCATCTCTATTGCAGTGGAATACCCGTGGTCTCAAATCGAGAATTTCAGATTTTAGGCACTTTCTCTGCGAAAACAATTTTCCCATCCTCGTAATTTGCGAACCGAACGTGCAAAATGTTATAGGCATTTATAGTAAGCTTCGTTACAGCGCAACAGAAGACAAATACAAAAGATGGTATAAGGTGGAGCACATTCGGCAAGGTAGAGGACATAAGTAGAGGGTACAGGTAGAGGACACTCATGTCCTCTAACTGTGATGATGTGAGCAAGGTAATTGTATATATTATATGTGATCTGACTTACGTGTTGCACCCAGGCCCGACTCACGACGACACCCAGTACGTTTGTTTAATTGTGAGAACGGATAAGCTTACGTTCACACTCGTCGCTGTTTATATTGCTCCTTCAGCTGGCTTCGACCCTAAACTACTACACGACGTGCTATCAGCGACGCCCGGCCCTACGATTCTCACCGGAGATTTTATTGCTCACTATCCGCTTTGAGGTAGTTTGGTGATGGACTCGAGGGGAAGGAGTCTAGTATCGTTTGTCACATAGTACCACATTTGCTGCCTGGACGATGGTAGTCCCAGATATTTACGTGGGCTTACATGCAGCAGCTGCCTAGACCTGGCCCTGGTTTCTCGGCGTCTTGAAAGAAACGTGCAATGGTTTCCAGACATCGAATTACATGGAAACGACCATATTCCGACCTACCTGAAGATCAAGGGACTGTCTAAATGCTTCTCCACGACCCTCCGGTGAATTGGCTGGTCGGCGTTTCGGTAGCACATGGAGGAAGTATGTCAGCAAGGGAACCGTTTAAGTCTGCAACACGAAATTCAAAAAGCCATTTAAGAGGCTACGCGTAGTTTTCAGCCGTTCCCGAAGTATGAAGAATTTGAAGCCGAACTGCAGCGACGACGAGCAATTCGCCGGCGGGCTGAAAGAAGATACAGGAGAACTAAATCCATCCATGATCTCAGAGAGGCAAGGCGGATGCAAAAGAACATTCAACGGCGCATTGATGCACTACAATCTCAAAGAATGAAACGCGTGTGTTAGTCATTGTATCCACGTCGGCGATTATCTCAGATATGGAGAACCTTGCGTGGACTTCGCGTATCACAGCAACAGCATGTTCATTTCAAATCCCTTGCTTTGCACCAAATTCACAGCGAAATTGACATTGCTGAAGAATTATGCTCAAGACTTGCCAGATCGCAGCTCCGACGCGCACATACACCATGTGCCACTCCTGTGCTGCGGGATTCCTGCATGGATGTAATGTTTTCGGTGGAGGAGCCTGAAGCTGCACGGGTGACTTGGAATCGCTCTTCGTCACCTCGGCCGAACGGCGTTACCTATAGGGCGCTCGCCAATCTTGGTCTGAAAGCACCACTCATTCTCTGAAACCATTACGAGTCTTGGCGCAACGGTTCGGTTCCACGTCAATGGAAATGCAGCCGCTTGGTTCCTCTTGTCAAACCTGGTAAATCACCGTTAGATTGGCATCGTACCGCCCCATCTCTCTCGCCAGTTGCACATGGAAAATACTTGAAAGAATGATTTTGACGCGCCTGGAATGGTACCTGGAAAATCACAACGTGTACCCAGATGCTATGGCTGGCTTCCGGCGTGGGCGCTCATCCATAATGTCATTGATTTGGTCACGTTTGTTCAACATCAAAAACATCTGAAATGACTCGCTGCGGCATTATTCTTTGACATAAGAGGCGCCTATGGTAATAGAGCACATTATGTCATTATAGAGGCTCTGATGGAAGCCGGAATTGGTGGTCGCACTTTTCAGTGGCTCTGCAGCTATTTGACCGACTGGCATTTTTTCGTGATGACCGGGGATGACGCCACAAACGTTCCGTAGAGTACCGCAAGGTGGAGTGTTGAGCCCGACGCTATTCAACCTTGTGCTCGTTGGCCTAGTCAGATGCTTGCTCAACACAGTTCAAGTATCAATCTATGCAGACGACATCTGCATTTGGGCGTCTGCTGTAGCACGACTGCAAGTACGAGCACGGCTACAAAAGGCAGCTACGTTACCATCAGTGTACTTGCGAAAACAGAACTTAGAGCTGTCTTCAGGGAAATTCTGCCTTGTTACATTCAGTCGGGAGGCAATGAAGCGTTACTCTGTAAGTGTCAATGGGCACGCAGTTGCAAATGCCCGGAAACACCGCTTCTTAGGGGTAATCATCGACCGCGACCTATCACGGAGCCGCACGTCTCATACCTAAAGAAGAGGTTAATGACAATAATACATCTCAAATTTATCGGTGCAAAGTCATTGGGCATATCAGTGCGGTTAATGCTGCCGCTTTAAAACGCCTTGTTCCTCGGTTTCGCAAGTTACAGCCTCCCTGTGCTTGGTAACACCTGCAAAACAAACCTGCATGTACTCCAGCGACTACCAGCTCAAGCCCTAAGGACGTGTCTCTGTCTTCCGAGGTTTGCGTCTACAGCAGCAACGATTGTCATAGCTCTAGATCACCCATTATCAACGTACTTGGCAATCGATGCTTTCAAGACGCATATTCGGCACATTGCCCGACTACCTTCTCACCGTCTTGCCGCTCTCTACCCGCACAAAGGCCACACGCAACTTTCAGTCGTATAATTGTTGCCAATCGTACCTCTTTGCCATCGAACTACACGCCTGCAGCGAGACCTCCTCACCTTTATGGTGCCTGCACAGACGTGAAATACGCCTCACCATCCCAGGAATCATAAAGAAAACTAAGATGCCGTCGTTTGCCCTGAAGCAGGCCACATTAGAACTTTTACATGAAGTGCACAGTGGCCGCGTACACGTTTATATCGATGGCTCTGTCACTTCTCCAAGTTCAGCTGCTGCAGTAGTGATACCAACAAGATCCGTCAAAATACAGCTAAAAACATCAGCTGTATCATCAACGACACCTGCTGCACTGGTAGCCCTGCGATTTCATTCAGGGGGAACCACCCCATGCATCGTCAGTCATCCGTGATTGCAAGGCACCTCTACAGTGTATACTCTCAGCACAGCGCCTGAATCACATGAGCAGCTCGACGCTCATGTCCACCATCGCATAGTTGACGATGGTCATGATATAATATATCAGTGGTTGCCTGGTCACTGTGGCATACATAGCAACGATCAAGTGGATGCAGCTGCTCAATCTACCCATGACGGCGTCAACTGCGTTGCCATTCCTCTTTCGAGAGATGACGCAACGAAAAACTTTCCGCACTTGCGCGTGCTCAATGGAATTTTTCCGAGTTCACAAGTGCACGCCTTCATACACTGGACCCTAATTTACTGCTCCGTATTCTGCCCGAGCTTCCACGACGTGACTGCACCCTTCTAGTCCGTCTGTAGCTTGGGATAGCGTTTTCAAATGCGTACTCTTTTCTCATCGGAATTGCCAATAGCCCACTTTATTACTTCTGCGGGTGCAATGAAACAATCGAGCACCATCTTTGTCAGGGCTCTCGTTTCAACCCGCAAAGAGCAGTCCACCCCAGAAAAACTGGACGAGCGCCTAATGACAGAAAACAATATCCTTGGAAACTGGTCTACGGAGCATCAGCGCGACCCGCTATGAAGGCGCTGTGGCGTTACTTAAAGGACACAGGTCTTTGTGACAAATTGTGACTGTACAGTGTGCGAAGGATTGTACTATGACACTGCGTAACACAAGGAACGCCTTTGCGGGTTGCGCGACAGTGCCCACAGAAACAGTTCGCGTTTACGTGCGTGTGTGTGTATAGGTTTCTTTTCCTTCTTTTTTCTTTATCCTTCTCTCTTTCACTTATCGCATCCCCTCACGGCTCCCTCAGTACAGGGTAGCCAACCGGAAATAATCTCTGGTTGACATCCATGTCTTACTTTTGCCTTTCTATCTCTCTCTCTCTCTGTGTACTTTTTTTAAAGATATCGATAACCTGCTGTTCGTAATCAGGACGTGCCTCCCACATGCGCACCAACGTCATATTCTTTCTCCTGGTAACTTCCTTTTTGCAATCCGTGTTCCCTCTTCTGGCTCAAGAGGACTCCTGCTCTTTCGCAGACGTGGATTGAGACTTAGTCAGTGTTTTGTGTGCTGGGGGGTAGAGTAACCGCTCTCTGCGGTAGTGCAGTAGAATTTCTCCGAACGTGACCATTCGGTCCCGCGCGTGACCGCGATGCAGAATCCACCACTTGGCGACTCCTTCAGACACGAACTTTTCCGAACCCCGTGCTTTACAACCGCATGTACCCCGATACATACTCACCACTCTGCAAAGCGTGCAAAGCCCGTGCCGACCTCAATCATATTATTTGGCAATGCCCCAAAGCCTCACCCACCAACACCTCCCGCACTAACACATGCATCATTAGTACGGCCGAGCAGTGGGAGACATTGCTGCTCAGCTTGGACCCAGAGGAGCAGCTCTGGGCCGTCCGGATGGCCGAAGACGCCGCCAGAAAGCAAGAACTGGCCGCCGTCTGAGGAAGGGGGGGATTAGGGGTTAGTCTCCCGACCCCCGCCACCCCTTAACCCCATCAAGGATACAATAAAGTTTTATCTCTCTCTCTCGCAGACGTTGATCAATAGCTTGCTCCGGGTTATTTTTTCAAGAAACATATGGGTAACAGCGCGAACAGACGACCAGAAGAAGGGAGACACGTACACACAAGCGCTGTGTGTATACGTGTCTCCCTTCGTTTGGTCATCAGTTTGCGCTGTTACCCATATGTTTCAAGATGAACCAACCCACCCAAAAAGAAGCATTGATTCAGTTATTTTTTCAAGGTAACCATTAGACATGCTCATTCACGACTTGAATCGCTTGGTTGGGCGTTTCAAACAGATATATTGCGTGATTGCAGCTAGAAATAGCGGAGCGATACTGCATTGTTGCAGGACAGTCGTTCTTAATAATGTTGCACCCCCGGAAAAAAAATGCGCTCGGCTAATCCCGGGAGGCTGGCGTCTTTTCGGCCGCGAGTCCTAGCGCGCGTGCCAGCCCGTCTGTGCCCCCTCGGGGGCTCGACGGGCGCAGCCGCGCTGGGAGCGCGCAGTCGTGGCTCGTATCTCTCTCCCGGACGCCCGGCGACGTGTGATCAACGGCGGCCGGACGCGTCTTATCGCCTCGCGAGCCCATCGACCGGGGCCGATCGATGGGGACCTGGACCGCTTCTGCCAGCGGCGACCCCCTGCCGACGGCGCTCCCGGACACAAACTCCGGGAAACAATTGCCTCGTCTACGGCGCGGGCCCGCTACTCTCGGCCCGACAACGAGATAGCGCCTGCCTGCCCACCCCTCTTCAGTTCTCTCTCTCTCTCTCTCGGCTTCCGACGAAGTAATAATTACCTCGCTTCGTCGCGCCGGTAATGCTTCTCGCGCTGCTGCGCAGGCACCACAGGCGCTGCTCTCCGCGGCCCCGTGTTCTGCGGATCTCGTCCCTGTGTCTCTCTTGGCGCGCGAATTCCTCCTCCTGGCAGCGATGTTCGTCGGCCTCCCGACGCTCCGTTTATTGGCGCTGTTCCTGGCACCTTTTTCATTGCGCGGAAGGAAACGACGCTGACTTAACAGGATTTCCTCGTGAGCCACAGGCAGCAACGTGATGCCGCCGTAGCGGGACTTGCCGCCCACATTACCTGAAACCGGAACTGTGCCTTGCAAAGCTTGAAACCTACCCGATCTGCTGGAACAGACGTGCCACGTCGCGGCGCACGCTGGGATAGAAATGCTCTTGCCAGAAAGCCAGGTCGGGCCAATGAAACACACTTTAAAGTATAGCGAAACGAAGGGCATAACCTGTATTGGCGTGGGGAAAGGAGCCATCTACACACGTCTCACATATGTATGACGACAAAATGAAGGAAAGCAATTTAGAAAGGTAATTTGCAGAAGTGAAAGGATGTAACTCCACTAAACCAGTTTAGACTCATAAAGCATTCTTTGAAAGTTTGATTTAACTTAAATTCACAGTAACACGTTTATTATCCGAAAAAAAAATGAATGTAAAAGTTTTATGCTTTTTTAATTTAGCGCCTAAACCTCATCGTCGGTAGTCATTGCGCCGTCATAAATTTCCAAGTATTTGTTTCGCATTTCCAATCTGTGTCGCTGAGTAAAAGTTTTGAAGCTTGTTAAATTCAACTTTCAGATATTTTAGAATAGTGACACGGGCACTTATCTTTATCGGGCGACCACGTTTGGCCGCCTAACAAATGTTGTCGTGCAGCGCAGGACGCGCCTGCATGTAAAAGAAGTTTATGGAATGTTATCGATGGTTCCCTCCACTTTCTTTCACCGCAACTTGTGTAATCTGATCGCATGTATGCACGACGCGAATAGTGCAGAACTTTGTGGAAGGCACGCGGGTCCCATCGGTTAACCTGGAACATTCCACGACTGATCTATAAAAGCCGACGCGCGTGACCCGCTTATCAGATTTTCGGCGATCGCCGAGCGTGTTCGCCGCTATCGTGGTGCTATAAGTGTAGCCTGTTTTGTGGGCACAGGTTCGCCCAATAAGAGCTAGTTTTGTATTTCACAGTATTGCTACTGTGTTCTTAACGTCACCACCACGTGACATCTGGTGGAGGTGCTGGGTAAGTCCGGTCATGAACGGTAATTCTTGCCGTGCAGACTCCAGTCGGCGTAATGAGGCGTCCTCCAGCGCTTCGAATTTGAGGGCCTTCCCATGCAGTTTTAACTTTCTTCAAATCGGCGGCGATGCGTCCACTCATTATGGAGTAATCGGCCCCTGTGTCCACTAAGGCGGTAACTGCGTCGCCGTCGAGAAGCACGTCGAGGTCGGTGGTTCTTTGTCTGGCGTTGCAGTTACGTCTTGGCGTCGGATCACGGCTGCGTCTTGTTGAACTAAAGCTGGAACGGTGCGTCGTCAAGTCGTCTTTCGTCGGTGTAGTCTTGGCTTCCTGACTTCGTCGGGACGGCGGCGTGTCGTTATTATGTCGTCGAGATGGTCTCTTCGTCGTGTTCGTCGGCGGCGGAGGATCGTCGTCAGTTCGACGAACAGCAACCGCACCTCCATCGGTTGCTGCTTTTAGTTTTCCGGATATGGGCTCGCAGAGCGGCCCCGGGCTGGGCCGGTGTATGGTTGGTGCTGCGGTGACAGGTAGCGGCCTAGTGACGGCGAACGGGATGGTCGTTGAGGGTTCCACTGAGTGGCGGCGAGGTAGTCGGCGATATCGCGAGGTCGTTCGCGAATTTGTGGTCGCGGCGCGTTAACGGCGAACCCTCGGAGTTCCATATCCCGGTATAGGCATCGGCGGTAGATGTGCCCGGCTTCTCCGCAGTGATAGCAAAGCGGACGGTGGTCGGGGGCGCGCCAGACGTCAGTCTTCCTTGGAACGCCGCGTGAGGGGACGGCTTGGCGTGCTGGCGGCGGGGGTGATGGCGGACGACGGAACTGTGTCGTCACTGGGCCCTGGCGTGGACGCGGACGGGGTACGTGACGGCGGGCTACAGCGGCGTATGTCATCGCTTGCGGCTGAGGTTGCGGCAATTCAGGGGCTACTACTAGTTGTTCTTGGACCTCCTCACGTACGGCGTTGGCAATCGACGCCACTTGAGGCTGTGATGACGGGAACAGCTTTTGCAGCTCCTCCCGCACGACCGCTCGGATAGTCTCGCGCAGGTCGTCGGTGGCCACCGACTGAACTCCGGCGTAGTTTGTCGAGTTAGAGCGGCGGTTGAATTGCCGGTTCCGCATTTCCAGTGTCTTCTCGATGCTGGTGGCTTCGCGAAGAAACTCCTCGACGGTCTGCGGTGGGCTCCGTACCATTCCGGCGAAAAGTTCCTCCTTTACACCATGCATGAGTAGGCGGACTTTTTTCTCCTCGGACATTTCCGGGTCGGCGTGGCGGAATAGGCGGCTCATTTCTTCTGTAAAAATCACTGTGGTCTCATTTGTTAGTTGCACCCGGGTTTGTAATAGCGCTTGGGCTCGTTCTCGGCGTACGACGCTTGCGAATGTATGCAGGAAGCCGCTTCGGAACAGTTCCCAGGTCGTTGAGGTGGCTTCTCCGTTCTCGAACCACGTCCTGGCAGCGTCCTCCAATGCGAAGAAGACATGTCGCAGTTTGTCGTCGCTGTTCCAGTTGTTAAAAGCAGCGACCCTCTCGTATGTCTCAAGCCAGCTTTCCGGATCCTCGAACGTTGAACCACGGAACGTCGGAGGCTCCCTGGGCTGCTGCAGCATGATGGGGGAGGCTGGGGCTGCCATTGGTGTGGACTTTGTGGCGATCTTCCTGGTCGTCTCAGGCAAAAGTCCGACCTCCGGTGGCAGTTGTTGAAGACGGCGGCTTGCTCGATGGTCCGGGAGTACGTTGGTGTTGTCTTTGCGTTCCGGGCTTGGATCTGGGCTTGTCGGGGGCGTCCGGTAGATGAACCAAAAGCACCTCCACCAGATGGTGACTTCCACCTCCACCACGTGGTGGTGACCCTGCCACCTTCGTTATCCTCCAACAGTGTTCACGAGACGTCATTCTCGGCATGGACTTCCTGAACCAACACGGCGCAATCATCGACCTGAAGTCGAAGTCAATAACGCTGTCGGAAGATCAAGCGATACCACCGGAGAGCCTTCGTAGTCACCACGCCTTGAGGGTGCTCGAAGATCAAGTGAGCATCCCGCCTCACTCCAGCATTGTCATTTCGGTCGGCACCGAAACACCCGCTGACGTAGAAGGCGTCATCGAAGGCAACCAACGTCTGCTGCTCGACCGTGAAATTTGCGTCGCAAGAGGGATCGCTCGACTGCATGGAGGAAACACGAAGGTGTTGCTGACAAACTTCAGCCAGGAGTTCAAGCACATTAACAAGGGCATGACGATCGCATACATCGAGGAAATTCAGGGAACCAGCGATGCGTTTGTCCTCTCAGATTCTGTCGCATGTACCCCGACGACTGTAGTTCCCGAGCCATACTTCGACATAAATCCAAGTTTCCCCTTGATTAAGAAGCAACAGCTCAGAAGTCTGCTTCGACGATACAAAGACTGCTTTTCGACGTCATCGAGGATTCGACAAACCCCAGACGCAAAGCATCGCATAATAACCGAAGAGTGCGCTCGACCACTCCGCCAGAGCCCTTACAGAGTTTCGACGCGAGAACGCGAAGCTATAAGACACCAAGTCGACGAAATGCTGCGCGACGACATCATCCAGTCGTCGGAAAGCCCGTGGGCCTCTCCAGTAGTATTAGTTAAGAAAAAGGATGGAACCCTACGTTTCTGCGTCGATTATCGTCGATTGAACAAAATCACGAAGAAAGACGTATACCCCCTCCCACGGGTAGACGACGCATTGGATCGGCTCTGCAATGCTAAATACTTCTCATCGATGGACCTCAAGTCTGGCTACTGGCAAATAGAAGTCGACGAAAGGGATCGCGAAAAGACCGCCTTCATCACGCCAGACGGCCTCTACGAGTTCAAGGTTATGCCATTCGGACTGTGCTCGGGGCCTGCAACGTTCCAGCGCGTCATGGACACGGTGTTAGCAGGATTGAAGTGGCAGACCTGTATCGTTTACTTTGATGACGTCGTCGTCTTCGCCCGAAATTTCGATGATCACCTCAAGCGGCTTGCGACAGTACTGGAAGCCATCAAGTCGTCAAGTCTTACTCTGAAGCCGGAAAAATGCCGCTTCGCTTACGATGAGCTTCTGTTCCTAGGCCACGCAATCAGCAAATCTGGTGTCCGTCCAGACCCGCAAAAGAGAGCTGCAATCGCACAGTTCCCGCAACCCATCAACAAGAAGGCAGTGCGTAGATTCCTTGGCATGTGTGCCTACTACAGGCGCTTTGTCAAGGACTTTTCACGCATCGCCGAGCCGTTGACACGTCTAACTAAATGTGATGTTGAGTTCAAGTGGGAAACGCCGCAGGCCGACGCATTTGAAGAACTCAAACGACGCATGCAGTCGCCGCCGGTACTTGCGCACTTCGACGAGTACGCCGATACAGAAATCCATACTGACGCCAGTACCCTAGGCCTCGGTGCCGTTCTAGTCCAGAGGAGAAACGGAGTCGAACAGGTGATAGCTTACGCTAGCCGGTCGCTGTCAAAAGCGGAAGGCAACTATTCTACGACCGAAAAAGAATGCCTCGCCATCGTTTGGGCTACAGCGAAATTTCGCCCTTATCTTTATGGCAGGCCGTTCAAAGTCGTCAGTGACCATCACGCGTTGTGTTGGCTAGCGAATATAAAGGACCCTTCTGGACGACTAGCGCGGTGGAGCCTCAGACTACAAGAATACGACATCACTGTCACCTACAAGTCCGGAGGAAAACACTCCCATGCCGATTGCCTATCGCGCGCCCCCCTTGACCCGCCGCCGCAAGACGACGAGAATGACGACCCCTTCCTTTGAATGATAAGCGCGGAAGACTTCGCTGCACAGCAACGGGCAGACGCGGAGCTAAAAGGCCTCGTAGAATATTTTGAAGGGCACACCGACGTTGTCCCCAGGGCATTTAAGCGCGGATTATCTTCCTTCACGCTTCAAAACAATCTACTCGTGAAGAACTTTTCACCAGCCCGCGCCAACTACCTTCTTGTTGTCCCGTCAGGACTTCGTCCAGAAGTGTTGCACGCCCTACATGACGATCCGACCGCTGGACACCTAGGATTTTCCCGGACACTATCGAGGATACAAGAAAAGTATTATTGGCCGCACCTGACCGCCGACGTCGCCCTTTATGTCAGAACATGCCGAGACTGTCAGCGACGCAAGACACCGCCAAGGCCAGCCGGATTGCTACAGCCAATCGAGCCTCCTTGCCGACCATTCCAGCTGATCGGGATGGACTTGCTGGGACCCTTTCCGACGTCAACAACCGGAAATAAGTGGATCGTCGTGGCGACGGACTACCTCAGCCGCTTCGCTGAAACTAAAGCACTGCCGAAAGGTAGCGCAGCCGAAGTGGCGAAATTCTTTGTCGAAAACATCCTGCTGAGACATGGCGCCCCAGAAGTCCTCATCACCGACAGAGGAACGGCCTTTACAGCGGAGCTCACTCAAGCCATTCTGAACTGCAGTCAGACAAGGCACAGGAGGACAACGGCCTACCACCCGCAGACGAATGGTCTTACGGAGCGGCTGAATAAGACCTTCGCCGACATGCTAGCGATGTACGTCGACGTCGAACACAAGACGTGGGATGCCGGCCTGCCGTACGTAACATTCGCTTACAACACAGCGGTGTAAGAAACAACACAGATCACGCCGTTCAAGTTGGTTGACGGCAGGAACCCGACGACGACGCTCGACGCCATGTTGCCGCACGTCACTGACGAAGAGAATCTTGACATCGCTACCTATCTCCAGCGCGCCGAAGAAGCCCGACAACTAGCCCGCCTACGGATCAAGAACAAGCAAAGGACCGACAGCCGACACTACAACCTCCGACTACGCTTCGTCGAGTACCAGCCCGGCGACCGTGTTTGGGTATGGACCCCGATACGCCGACGAGAACTGAGTGAGAAACTACTGCGACGCTATTTCGGACCCTACAAGTTCATCCGACCTATTGGCGCACTGGACTATGAGGTCGTGCCAGACGGCATTTCGCCTTCACAGCGGCGCCGCGCACGACCTGAAGTGGTCCACGTGGTGCGTCTTAAACCGTTTTGCGGATGCTAACGAACTTCCCTTATTTTGTTGTTTACTTTGGTACGAGTGCTCATTTATTACTTTCGTTTGTTTGCAGCATCGGGTCGATGCTTTCTATGAGGGGGGTAATGACACGTGTACTTATCTTTATCGGGCGACCACGTTTGGCCGCCTAACAAATGTTATCGTACAGCGCACGACGCGCCTGCATGTAAAAGAAGTTTCTGGAATGTTATCGATGGTTCCCTCCACTGTCTTTCACCGCAACTTGTGTAATCTGATTGCATGTATGCACGACGCGAATAGTGCAGAACTTTGTGGAAGGCATGCGGGTCCCATCGGTTAATCTGGAACATTCCACGACTGATCTATAAAAGACGACGCGCTTGACCCGCTGATCAGATTTTCGACGATCGCCGACCGTGTTCGCCGCTATCGTTGTGCTATAAGTGTAGCCTATTTTGTGGGCACAGGTTCGCCCAATAAAAGTTAGTTTTGTCTTTCACAGTATTGCTACTGTGTTCTTAACGTCACCACTACGTGACAATAGCATTCATACATCTTCATTGATAACAAGTTAACTTGGCCCGTGCGAACAACGTCAAAATGTCACGGAAGGACGTCACGGCCAACTGATAAAGGACCTTAACAGCAGCTTTGGCCGCCTGTCTTTCACTTCTGCGTCATTTCTGGCTAACCACGCCTCATCGCATGGTAAGAATGGCTGTTGTCTTTTGTATTCTATGAAGGTAATTGAAGAATACACCTCAACATATGTTCGCCCTTTACCGTAGTTTTAAATGGCGTGCACATAAATGTGGATGGGAAAGTTTAGGAATTTAAAGGGCCCCTGAAACGGTTCGGACAAATTTTGTAGGCGCGTAGGGTACAGCTTAAGTAGAACATTCGCACCACAATTTAAGTGAAGCGTTACGTATTAATGGAGCTGCAAGCGATTAGAAGTTACCCTCCTCCCTAGCTATGCTTTTCCTCCTCAACTCGCTCGCCGAGCGAGCGGCGCTAAGCTCCGCCTTCACTGGTTCAGCGTCACGATGCGACGTCACATCGCTCACTTCCGGTTGTTTAGGAGCACGCCCCTCCCGCGCGAGACCTCTCCGCTAGCCGCTTGGCCGTCGACCGAGAGCTATCGAAGCAGCGTGCGTTGCGAGCATTCTGTCGTAGCGCCGAACGTGTCCGGTACTCCGCTAAAAACAGGCAAGCTGGTCATTTCGGCAAATGACTGGAGGCATAAACTCAAGCTGATGAAGGAACTTTAGCGTAGACGTACGTGTGCAGCCTGATCGCTCTGCACGGTCCAGACACTTGCTGGCGCAGCGCTTAACCAGTCAAACAAAGCGCTAATATTGCTCTAACCAAGTGTAAAGCATTTTAAACATTTATAAATCAACGTGTTGATGATTACACTCCTGCGAAAAATACACACCAGCAGCAAAGAATACACTTCGTTGCTGCTACTGTGTATGGTTGAGCTCTGTGCCACCAGGTGGCTGCACCGTGCAGACCGTTCACATTTGCCCTTCTGCTCATCTCGTGGCTCATCCCGGCACAGTCAAGCGGCCAGACCCTGTCCCCTTGCGCTTGCGTTTGCCCTAATACTGGACTCGCGGTTTGCAGGTCGCTAGGTTTGCAGTCCGCAAGGCAACAAAGTCGAATCATAGTGCTCGCGAAAAGACTGAGACCGACTCTGACCGCGGAGCTCTCGTCAAAATGGAGTACGTTGTAACACAAGCAGACGACACTTGCTGTGTGCCGGAAGTGCTGAAGTGTACTAAAAAAACTATTCTTGTGTATTCTCTTTAAGTTATTTTCTTTTTACAAAAACAAAGTAACTAACATTCCAACTATTACGAGCATCATTTGTTCACCATAAAGTTGGAAAAATTATCGACCACGCGCCCTGGTCAGCCAATCAGATAGCTCGCCCATGTGACGTAATATGGGTTATTTGCATCATATGGGTAGGGGCGGCTTAAAATTCCGCCGAGCAGTGCGCTGCGATCGGCAGCGATGTGTATTTTTAAAACCTTATAATAAATTACGCGCTTTACGCAGAGCACTTAGATGCATCAATTACTGATCAGAAGAACCTACTCTAACGACTCAGTACGTTTGTAGAAAATCGCCAAAATCGTTTCAGGGTCCCTTTAAGCTGAGTGGAAAGTTTTACAGGAAATGTAGAATCAACAAAGAGTGACAAGAGAAGATGATGCAGAAACCCTCGATTTACAGCCCAGGGAAAAGCGAGCAACCAGCCAGCTTTCGATCTTCTTCGGTTACAAGTTAAAGCTTGGTCTTCTTAAAGACATTGAATACGTATAATTTTTTTCTGAAAAAATTCTCCATCATTAGCACAAATACTTAAGTGTCGTCAGGCCAGTTGTCATATGTACAAAGTGAGATCGCTGACGGATATTGACCTTTTATACTAGATGATCCATTGAATTATCAAAGGAACTGAAGTATTTCTTAGAAGTAGATGCGTTCTGCATTAATGAGTTATGGGCCTTGTCATGCAAGAAGAAAAAGAAAACTAAAGAACAGCTGTGATACAGAGCAACACGTAGAACTTGTCGTCAATCCTGCTAGTGCACCTATTAAAGTGCCATTGTTATGCATGACTCTGCTAATGAAGTTATTTATACCATTGTTTTTGTTAACATAGGGCTATGTTTACATTTAGTGCTAAGTACTCTATCTTTATGTTGCCATCCCCTTGAACTTCTATGTAAAGTTCAATCCTTTGAAAACGAAGGACGTCTGTAAAGTTTTTTTTTTTCTGCAGTGGCGTTAATGTAAAAAATGTGGAACTTGGGGTTAAGCGACACAGTCCTTTTGTGTCGCTCTTCGGTTCTATGAAAACGACGTGTAGCTTACACGTTTCTAAAGAAATAAAGCAGGCTAAACTTTTAGCTAATGAAAGAGAGGTCTCGTTAATTAATACCTGTTACTACTTCACGTGGTATAGCTTTACATGAAAGGGGAGCCGGTTTTGGAACGTCGGCTTTGAAAATCCTGATATGAATGGGTAAGAATTCTTTGGCAAGTACCCAAGCAAAACCTGTATGTCACACAAAAAGTGTAATGCCTTGTAACTGTAATGCCTGTAACTTGTAACTAAGTTAAGGCATTTAATGGTTATAATGCAGTATACGGAATAATTAAAAATGAAGAATTCTAAAATTGATCAGAGAGAATTAGCAAAATTCAGTCCGTAACGTGGAAAGCGTGGCACCTTGTCCATAGGGATGTATAAGGCTCCATAGAAAATGCATGGTCAAGCCTATAGTTGGGGTGCGCCAATTTGAAATCTGGGGATGGGCTAACTTAAATTTGGGAAGCAATAGCATAAGCTAAGTAGCAGCGGAGCCAAATAATGCTTGCGCACTTGTAGATAATTCTCAGAATTTCTGTATTTAAAAAAATGGAGATGCATGAATTAAGGGCACATTGTTGTTACTGTCTCGCAGAGTAGCAAAGGCCTCCTTTTTTACGTATTTGAATGCTGGCACATGCAGTCGAGACAAAGCTTTCTCTCAGTGATACTTGCTACGAAAACGCATGTTTTCCGTAATCTGAACTTTCTTGCTCTAGGTTCGCGTAATCCTGGTTCGATTTAGAGCTTCGTAATGTTTCTTGGCTGCTGAGTTTGCGCTTAATGAAACCATAATTCATGAATGATAAAGAAGAAGAAGGCTAAGAAGCTTTTATAAGTCTTAGCTTCTGACGCAACCTACCCTCTGTGAGCAGTGCATGGTTTCCTCATATCTTAGTGACATTCTTGCTCATACTTTGCAATTCTTAAAGGAAAAGGTACTTACGTATTTAAACTATTGCTAAGCGTGCCTTGCTAACGATTGGACTGTCTCGTTGACATTGCTACCAACAAACTGTAAGGGTTGCTTGTACCTTAGAATCAGCAATTTTCATGACACCACAGATGGGATCACTAGTACAACAAAGTGTCGTGACGTGAAGTATGTACAAAAACGATAATGTTAATCAGATGTGATCGCAACATCCTAATGTTCCAGGAAACGGTCCCATGAAGCGAATTATTAGGATTTGTAGCCGCCTCGTACCATTGAACACGAGAGCTAAGTGTCTCCTTGAATTGTATTTTGACCTTTTCGAAGCCGTCGTAAAATTTTCGTAATTTTATCATGCTAAACAAGGGCGCAATGTGACTAAGGAAAAATTGCATCGTGAACCTGGTGAAACCTGGGAGGCTTCTCCAACTTGCAAAAATGCTTAACAGTGGTGCATGCTTTTCTCTAAAGTCTCTTTGCGTGCTGATGTGTGCAAGTTGGCTCAGCTATCACTGGCGCTGATTATGACACTGACTATCTGCAGTGCAACGAAAGCTGAGCCTTGGCAGTGATGCGGAAACACAGCCGTGCGCTAACCCACGCTAACATCTGCAGCCATGTCGCCTGCTGGTGGAAGTAGCCAACGTATACGTATATGCAGTCGCGAAGTCAGCTGGAAACAATATCTCTTAAGAACGGCAGACAATTCTGAATGCTTTATTTAATTGAGATTACTTTTAGTAACTTGTTTGCGGCACATATTAAAGTTTCGTCGAGTGTTTGCCCGCACTCTTTATGACAAGAACACAACTTTGGAGGTCAACGCCAGTGCAGTATTTCCCATTCTTTTGTATCGTTGTACGCCCATCTCTTCATGCCCATTGGACCATCAACGTTCCTAAGACATATCTCAGAAGCTCGTAGATCATTCTTGGATGTCCATGGAATCGTCATATGCACGCGAACTGGCGTTCCTAGAAACATCCCACGAACGTCGTAATGGGATATTCGGACGTCCAACAAATGTTTAAATGTGGATTATTTTTATTGCATAATCCCGAGTACGTCCTAGGATCATTTTTCTCACGATGTAGAATGCCTCTGGAACATTTTGTGCTACCAATCATAAAAGTACGTTTGTGGGACATTTGGTTGTTGATTAAGGATACCCACAGGGCGTTCATATAAATAATAAATTACCATATTACGGACGTTCCCCGGAATGTGCCCCAGCAGTGCAGCAAGCCTGCGGCATTTTACATACCATTTCCAAAGTAAGCTTATCCTGGTTGTGTTGGCTTATGGGGAATGATGAAAAGGAGCTACATGGCCCTTGAAGATCTGTCCCATTGGTCCAATAGGGCGACCAAACACTTGTGTTATGCGAAAGCTGAAGTACCAGGAGACAGCCCAGGAATAGAGCCCACCGCATCCCTAAGCACCGTAAAAGAAGGCTGCAGTGCCGCTAAGCATTGTGCACATAATTTTCTGCTACGCTAAGCTAATACATAACATACGACTTGATAAAAATGCAATAATTCAAAACATATAGACATGCAACCTATACTTTTTTGAGTTAACATGAACAAAGCTACAGAAAAAAGTTCTGCAGGCAGCTGAATCATTGCACAATCTCATTAAAAATACCGCATTTATTTCAATATATTAGTTGTAGGAGTTCAACTTTCAAATGCACTCAGCAGTTTTCCGTAAAGGCCATCAATGCAAACAAACAAAACTCACAAAACTCGATAATTTCGTCATACAAGCTCAGCCATTAGGAGTTATTTATGATGCATCATAGTAAAAGTACACATGAAATAAACTGTTTACAATGAAAGAATATTTAAGAAATTGCAGTGGGGCCACTATGGAAGTTATCACGAGGTTTGCTGTGGGCTCACTTCCTTGGTCGCAGGCACATCAATGCAAAATTTTCTGAACAATTCAGATATGTTAGCCTTCTTATGTTACCAGAGTACACACACTAACAGGATTTATACTAAAAATGTCACAACTACATTTGGCACTATCGAAATTGCTTTAGAGTAGTTCAGTGGTCATATACAGACACAAACAGCTGCTGTATGCTCATCCATTTAGATAGCAAATGCACTAGGTATCCATAACAAGTTCTGGTAATGGTCACCAGAGCAAATATTGACACATTCGTGTAGTGACGAATTTGTAGATGCACGTCGGCTAGTGAAATAACTTTAAAAGCCATCTGCAAGGGTGGAGTGTGCAAAGGAAGGTATTACGACGGCTACTGCGGGCTGGCTCACTTCAACGGTACCAGGCAGGTAAATTCAATATTTGCTGCAAAGTTCTCAAGTGTCTTAGCCATGAAGCAAGCTATTCCAGATTATCTGCGGGCCTTCTTCAATGGTCGCACACAGTAAATGTACTAAAGATTTTATAGATACACTTGGCAATAATATAATTACTAAAGTATTACTTAAGCAATTGCCAACGCAAACATTACTTTAGAGTTCACAGATACAAAAGCAGTTACGAGACACTTGCTTTGGTACAAAACCAAGCTGATTTCACAGTTACTAGAAGTTTCAAGATACATGTTGTACTTGAGTGGTCACAAACACGATTTCACCGTTAGTGTTCATAGGATCGAATGCCTCTAAGCGAGTAAACAGATGCTCAATGCGACCTTTGCGTTGTCGCAGCCAAATATTGCTGAAGCCGCCACAGGTACATTGGCGACTACACAATTAACTAAATGCTTGCAGCATGCTCGCTTCAGCAGTCACAGGAACAAAAATGCATTGTAGGAGTTGGCCCGTTTCAAAAGTTAACAGAGGATTTGTGTGGGCTTGCTTGAGCGGTCACACACAAACACAATTCATTTTAAAATTCATGGGTATTGGACATCCTCGATGGATGTTGCCAGAGGTAGAGCGCGGCTGTTCTTCCATGGCAGCAGATACAAGTATTTCTGAAAAGATCACAAGTGTCATGGAAACTAAACATTTCACTAAGGCTCAAAGCAGGCTGGCTCAGTGGTCGCAGACAACTACATTGGAGTTCACATGTACGAATACCTAATGGGATATTTATGTGCACTTGCTTGAACAGGCACAGAGAAAAAAAAAATAACCCAGAGTTCACAGGTACATCGTCCCATAGGGAAATTACGACACGCTGGGTGCAGCCTTTCATCCCTGGTTGCAAATGCATAAGAGAAAAGATCACGGGTACCCACACATTTTACTCGTCATCCTACAGGGTTGGTTCCAGGGGTCGCAGGCACGAAAATCCACTATTAAGATCAGAGGTACCAAGAAAGTAAGCAGATTTTTGTGGGCTTGTTTCTGTGCTGATAATCAACGAAGAATGATGTGGACCCAAAGTGACACCAGGCTGATGGCAGGAACACAGCATGGCTGTGAAGTACGAAATAAAAACGTGTTAGAAATATTTATAAATATTACTACCCACCATTTCCATGTTACAACCTGCATTTTTACCAGCGATCTGCAGGTGCTGACCGCAACTTTGTCGCCTTGTGGCTTAATGCAAACTCGCTAAGCTAACAGTTATCAGAAAAGAAGTAATAATTTCAACTCTGAACAAAACTAGAAGAAATTCTCCTAGTCTCTACGTCAGCATTGCTATGTCGAGCGAGCTGATAACAGTAGATAATGTCGCACTTTCGTTCGAAAAACGAAAGAGTGATTGCGACAGCAAATTACCACACACCTATAAATAAGCAGCTGTACGTGTTATCGCCAGTGTAAATTACAGTAAACGTTCGCTTCCTTGTTAAATTAAGAAACTTGGTGTCGTGCGCAAAGCCAAACATTAACACTTTTCACTGACGGTAAACGCGCTGTATGAACGCTGGCGTGATGAAGCGGTGCAGCAGCGACAAGCGATCGCTTCTTGCTGCTTCCAGCTACAATGCGTTCCCAGAGCCAAGTTTACGCGACCTTCGACACTAAACTACGCGAGAACAGCGCACACCAAGCCACAACCCACCGCGGCGCACGTCCGCATCAGCGGAATTTCGTCAGGAGTGTCGCTACAGTTTATATCGCAATAATAATAATAAAGAAATAGGCGAATGTCGACTCTATCACTTCAGTAAAAATACAATGACGGTATGGGGATGCAATAGTCTCGTAATCTCGTCCAGCGCGACGCACACACGTCAGCACATACGCTGGCCCAGATGATAGCAAGTGCGATAAGAAAACAGAAACAGCACGGTTGATCAACCGCCCTTTGTGCGAAGTGCTGCAATTGAAATACAAATGCCTAGAATACAGTTCCGTTGTTTGGAACTTCCGTGGTTGTACGATTGCAAGCGCGGTTACACAAAGAAGACTCAAATGGTAGACGAAGCTTAAGCGACACGGTGAATTACCTGACAGAAATTTAACAGTCTAAAGAGACAAATGTTCTCCGTTACTGAAAAATTTAATTATTGGGTTTTACGTGACGAAACCGCGATCTGATTATGAAGCACACCATAGTGGGGTACGCCGGAAGAATTTGGACCACCTGGCGTTCTTAACGTGCACCTAAATCAGTTTACAAGGGTGTTTTCGCATCCCTCATCGAAATTCGGGTGCCGTGGCCGGTAATCCATTACTAAATATACGACAACGTGCGAATTCGGAGCAATAGTCAAATAAGCGTAAGCGTTTAGATCGTTACGGACAGATGAGACGTGAGCTTGACTTCACCGAAATACGAGCATGCACCCGAGAGCGCCTAAATAAGCAGCATTTCACAGGGCGTCGGACAAAGTTTCGTTATTGCCAGGAACGGACGTGTACGGCATTGTTTGGCAGAAATTAGTGGGAAAATTCAGCAGCGCGGCTGGCCAACAATCACGTGCAACAAGGGCTGCGATCGCGATACAAATTCCCAAAAATGTTTAGTTATTTCAACCGTACTCCGTTTTACGATCGCTCTCGCAGCTGCGGTTACACAAAGAAAACTCAAAGGGTAGATAAAGTTCAAGCGACACGGTTAATCAGTGAGGGCGGGCGCGTGACACAAATTTAGCAGCCAGCGAAGGTCGGCAAATGATCCCCGTTACTAATACGAAGCAATACGACCATGTGCGAACAAGGTTAAGTGTAAGTAGCGTAAATGTGTGGATCGTTAGAGGAAGCGGAGACCTAAGCCCTGGTCTTTTTTGCATCATAACAGCATGCATCCGACCACATGCAGACAGGCAGCCGCCTAATAAGTCACCCAGAGATTTCGTTATCTTGAAAAATGTGCATGGCACTGTTAGGCACGAAATATATTGTCACGGGTATAAAACTATTTACAAGATGTATATACAAGGCATATATAAACAGCAGCTGAGAATCCCGAGAGGCTGTTGCCCCTTCGTCGTCTTCAACATCAACGACCTTGTCCTCTTTTCCCACCGCAACATGACACCCGGCTGAAAAAGCACTGTCCCGGTGTTTCAAACGGGGCCGTCGGTGAAGGCACTGTAAGGCTTCAGCCGAGAGACGTGTACGACGTCAGGTGATGTGGAACAGGGTGGCGTGACGGAGGTCTCGGGGATTAAGTCATAAGTAACACTACTCACTTGACGTAGAACGCGGTAAGGGAAGCACGGAAGTAGTTTCTCCGTGTAGCACGGGAGGAGTATCTCGGAGAAGCCCACTCGGCGGCAAGGGGACCAACGCAGCAGGAGAGAGCCTGGTGAAAAATATATGTCACGATGGCAGTGATTGTAAGCGTGCCGTTGAGATTCCTGCGATGCCAACAAGCGAGTACGGGGCAAGCTGGCGCGCATGGGCAGCGTGGGTGATGACGTGGCGTGCATACTCGGTCCTCGAATCCTGTATCAAGGGGAGTGAAGCGTCCAATGGTAATACAGGGCCACGACCGAAGAGTAAGTAAAAGGGGGAATACTCAGCAGTATCCTGGCGCGATGAATTATAGGTGAACGTAACGTTGGGCAGCGCCACATCCTAGTCCTTGTGGTCGGGTGAAACTTATTTCGATAGCGTGTCAGTAATGGTCCGATTAAATCGCTCAGTAACACGTTGGTCTGGGGATACTAGAAGGTGGTCAGCTTGTGATCGGTAGAACATGACCGCAAGATATCGGCGGTGACTTGGGAGAGGAACGTGCGGCCTCGGTCAGTAAGGAGCCGTCGCGGGGAGCCATGTACTAACATGATATCCCGGAGTAGAAAATCTGCGACGTCGGTTGCGCAGCTCGTGAGAAGTTCCCGAGTGATGGCATAGCGCGTCGCGTAATCAGTAGCGACAGCGATCCACCTGTTGCCGGAGCTGGACTCGGGGATATGGCCAAGGAGATCCAAACACACGCCAAAGAATGGCTCAGGTGGAATATCGATCGGCTGTAAGTACCCGGCAGTAAGCGTTGCTGGCTTTTTGCGATCTTGAACGGGCTTGAAAGCAGCTACATAGCCCGTACGGAGCCCGCGAGGCCGGGCCAGTAGAAGCGACGGCTCACACGGTCGTAAGTGCGAGCAACGCCAAGGTGACCGGCAGTTGGGGCGTCATGAAACTCCTGAAGCACGGTTGAGCGGAGGTGTTGAGGAACGACAAGAAGAAAGGGAGGACCGCCAGGATGAAAACTGCGTCTTTACAATATCCCATCGTTGAGAACGAACCACCGTAATGATGGACCAGTAGGAGAAGATTCCATTCGGTTTATGAGGGTCCTCAAATTAGTGTCATGGCGTTGCTCGTTGGCCATGTCCAAAACCTTCGACATGAAAAGAACACTTGCGTAAGCGTCCATGTCGGCGTTGGGGGGCATGCGTACAGGGTAACGGAGCAAACAGTCGGCGTCTTTGTGTAGGCAACCAGACCTATACACCACCGAATAGGAATACTCCTGTAGCCGCAAAGCTTATCGTCTAAGCCTCCCTGTGGGATCTTTTAAGGACGAAAGCCAACAGTGGGCGTGGTGGTCTTTATAATAGAAATGGGCCTGCCGTATAAATAGGGGCGAAATTTCGCCACTGCCCACACAACGGCCAAACATTCGCGCTCGGTGACCGCTCCGCAGGTCACTTAACACGGCTTGCGTACGCGATGACACGCTCATGGCCGTGTGGAACTTCTGCCAAGACGGCGCCGATTCTGTGGCCACTGGCATTGGTGCGCACCTCTGTAGGGGCTCAAGTAGCGAAGTGTCCTAGAATCGGTGGGGTGCTGAGCATGGTGGTTTGGCGAGAAAAAGCGGTGGCCTAAGAGGATGCCCATAAAAATGGCACACTCTTCTTCAGGAGATCTATGAGAGGACGTGCTAAGGTGGCAAAATTTTTAACAAAGCGGCGGAAGTAAGAGCAAAGGCCCATGAACATTCGGACATCTTTTGCAGACCGTGCAGCAGGGAACTCTTTCACGGGGCGAATTTTCTCTGGGTCCGGTCGGATGCCAGTCACGTTGACGACGTGTCTAAGAACAGTAATCTCACGATGGCCGAAGCTACATTTCTTGGAGTTCAAGTGTAGACCGGCCATGCGAAAAATGGCAAGAACAGCTGAAAGGCGCTCAATGTGTGTGCTGAATGAGGGCGAGAACACAATGACATCATCTAGGTATCAGAAACAAGTCGCACCCTACACACACCGCATCCTTACATCATTACACCCCACAGCGTTACACAGGGTGCGTATCGTCTGGACACCTGGACACGTCTCTCTCCATGGTAATGAATGCGCTAATGCGGTAGCCCGAGAGCTCGCTAACCGGGCGCCATTCGAAGAGCCGTCCAACCCAGATGACGCACCGACAGAACCACTGAACTACGCTGAAACTCTACAATATTACAGAGATACCAGGAGACACTTCCCTCCACCACATAATACCCTTAATCGAGAAGATGCCGTCGCGTGGCGACAGCTTCAAACTAATTCACTTCCCTGCCTCTTATCTTCACCTCTTCCACCCTACACAATATCCCTCATACTGTCCCTATTGTGGAGCAAATCCCAGAGTATATCATTGCACCTGGAAGTGCCCACACCCTCCGGGCTACTCCCATACTCCTTCCCCTTCCCCCTGGGAGACTGCGCTGAGCAGCTCAGACCCGCTAGAGCAGCGATGGCAGATCCGGCGGGCACGCGGAGTGGCGCGAGGCAATGGGGCCATGAACTAAGGGCTACACCCTGCGAGGAAGTCGCCCAATCTCATGACAAATAAATGTTCTCTCTCTCTCTCTCTTGTTTAGATCCCAGAAGTTCAATTGTATGAATTTCCGAAGGAGGTCTTAAATAGGAGATCCCGAAATTAATGTCGACATCTTGTCCACATGACGCCCTGACCGGGACTTGGACGTTCGGATCGAATCGGGATGACCAGAGGATATTCGTGGTCCCATGGGTGATAGCTACCCGCTCCTTCACTCGCGCGCAGCGCATCTTTAACGCTATCGAGAATACTGCTTTCACTTTCGCAGCGCGTTACAACCAGGAGTCCGCTTTTCTACCGGTTATAATGACGTACGCGTTGCAATATGATAATAATTCACTGTGTAAATGATAATTGTTCACTTTGTAGCAGCGCAAGTCAGAACTGTCCAACCTCATGTGGGTCACATGGTTGGTGCCTTTTATTTATTTATTTAATACTCTCAGTGCTATTGAGGCATTACAGAGAAGAGTAGTGTTACATGTTCAAAATGGCAGTCTTGAATGATGCATGCTCAGGATTGCTGGCAATGGAAGCAGGTAGGTGATTCCATTCGGATGATGCGTTTGGCACGCAGGAATAGAATTAGATGTTTCTCTGGCAGAACAGCACTTGAACTTTGATGTTATCGTCGACGCGGGATGAAAGGTAACAACTTGGCGAGAACAATGTGTGTCTCAGTTCAGGATTTGTAAAGATTTTGTGAACAAGACAGGCGCGTCTGCTTCCTTGTGATAGAAAGGTTAGGAAGGTGTAGAGAAATCTAGACCTTCCTAACCTGGTAGCCCTTCGTAACCAATTATTTTCGTAATACTGGTAGTACGAGAATAATTGGCAACAATGGACCGAGCTGAACTATTTTGTATGGTTTGTATTGCGTTTATAAGTGTAAAGGAGTGAGGATCTCAGGTTGAAGAAGCGCACTCGAATTTCGACCTGACAAAAGCATTAAAAAGCAGTGTTAAAGATAGTGGAGCCAAATCAAGGTTACGTCGCAATAAACAAATGGTGCGGTTGGCTTTGTTAATGACGTTGTTATATGAGTATTCTATGTTGTTGTTGTTGTTGTTATTATTATTATTATTATTATTATTATTATTTACAATACTACCAGTCTCATATCGAGACCATATCAGGTGGGCATACGATTATACATACATTTCATGGTTTATATACCGAATGGTAAGAAAATGAAAACATGTAAATGGAAATACATAAAACAGGTACAATGCACAATTTTACAACACTAATAATATGAATAACAAGAGAAACTCACAGAAATAGTACACTTCAGGTTACATACACGTAAGGATTAATACAGTGTTATAAAAACAAAGAAAGAAACAAAGGGGGTAAATGTTTAGCTACAGTTTAAAAAAAAGGGGGTTCTGACAATTATATATGCATAAGATCTATTATTACCTAATTAATTATTTCGTTTTCTAATAACCTAACAAAATCAGACGGCGATACTGTGTTAATTACAGATGCATCTAGGTTATTCCACTCGCGGACAACACGGGGGAAAAAGAAAGACTGAAAAGTATCGTTATTACAAAGGAACTCGTTTAGTGTGTATGCATGATTATGACGAAGTACGCGGCATTTAGAAAAGGTAACGTATGCAGAGGCATTTAATTTTCGTGTTATCTTGTTATATTGTTATATATGTGGACACCAAGGTATTTTTAAGCACTGACAGATAACTGAAAATTAGTAATGGAATAAACACGGATAGCACAGTCAGCAGTTCTTCGGCAAGCTTCATGATTCTGCATTTGTTGACATTCAGTATCATGGAGCAGAGTGACACCAAGAAGTAATGCTGTCAAGATCAGATTGAAGTTGAGAAGAATCATACGGGTTAGATATTACGCCGTAGGGGACACAATCATCGGCAAATAGCCTGATCGTTGATGTAATGAAGGTGCAACGGTCGTTAGTGTAAATTAGCAACAATATAGGCCCGAGGACGGAGCCTTGCGGTACACCGGAACACCGGCAAGTTGTTTTTTCATGCACTTTAATTTCTATTAATTTAACGTTTCTTTATTTTATTTATTGAGCACAAGTGATTTCTCCTAAGTTGTCCTTGGCGTCAATGTTTGTTGGCTTCTTGTGATATGCTGGCTCCTGTTAAATAAGAAGCATTTAATTAATTGCAATAAATTCAAGTCACTATTTAGCCTACTTAATTTTCGCGAAAGCAAACGGTCAGAAACGGTGTCGAAGGCCTTTTGGAAATCAAGGAAAATACAGCCGATAATAGAACAATTGTCACATGCCGAAAATGGATAGTTATTAAAGAGAAGTAGTTGAGTTTCGTATGAGTAGTGTTTCCTAAAACCATGATGACTGTTGGGAAATAACTTATTTTGTTCGAGAAATGCGATTAGATTCGAATAGATAACGTGTTCGAGAAGCTTACACGGGATGCTAGTCAAAGTGATATGTCTGTAATTAGAAGGAATAGATGAGTCACCTGGTTTATGCGCAGGAATCATCTTCCCCCCTTCCCGTCGCTTTGCATTTAAGCATGTGGCAATGGCTGGGGAAAAAGCTGCGAAAAAGACAACTGAGCAATAAATGGTATTCTGATTCAGGAATAGAGGAGCGATTCCATCTGCGCCAGACGGTGATGTTTTCTATTTAAGTATGAGAATTAAAAGCCCTAATTGATCAATAATGATAGGTTCTACACAAGGATGTCCACGATCAGCTAGAATTGCTCAATCATAAGAGTTGTCAGTAAAAAATGCGTTTACAAAAACGTCCTGCAAGACTTCACAGCACAGGTTGTAGCAGCAGCAGTTGCATTCTCAAGCACACATCTAAGCAAACTTCCTTGTTTTCACAGGCTAGCTGCATCGGCTGTCGCTTGGATAGCTGCGGTGACTACCTGGCTGGTCATCCTTGCGTCGTACACGTGCCTGCGCACCACTGACTACCCTGCTGATCTCGGCGCACACTCCGCTGAAACCACCCCCAAGCTGCACTCTACGCAGTCCGGATTCCTGCCGTAAAAGCCGTCCCGACGAGAGCATCACTGTTGTAGCAGCAGCAGTTGCATTCTCAAGCACGCATCTAAGCAAACTTCCTTGTTTTCACAGGCTAGCTGCATCGGCTGTCCCTTGGATAGCTGCGGTGACTACCTGGCTGGTCATCCTTGCATCGTACACGTGCCTGCGCACCACTGACTACCCTGCTGATCTCGGCGCGCACTCCGCTGAAACCACCCCCAAGCTGCACTCTACGCAGTCCGGATTCCTCCCGTAAAAGCCGTCCCGACGAGAGCATCACTGTTGTAGCAGCAGCAGTTGCATTCTCAAGCACGCATCTAAGCAAACTTCCTTGTTTTCACAGGCTAGCTGCATCGGCTGTCCCTTGGATAGCTGCGGTGACTACCTGGCTGGTCATCCTTGCATCGTACACGTGCCTGCGCACCACTGACTACCCTGCTGATCTCGGCGCGCACTCCGCTGAAACCACCCCCAAGCTGCACTCTACGCAGTCCGGATTCCTGCCGTAAAAGCCGTCCCGACGAGAGCATCACTGTTGTAGCAGCAGCAGTTGCATTCTCAAGCACGCATCTAAGCAAACTTCCTTGTTTTCACAGGCTAGCTGCATCGGCTGTCCCTTGGATAGCTGCGGTGACTACCTGGCTGGTCATCCTTGCATCGTACACGTGCCTGCGCACCACTGACTACCCTGCTGATCTCGGCGCGCACTCCGCTGAAACCACCCCCAAGCTGCACTCTACGCAGTCCGGATTCCTGCCGTAAAAGCCGTCCCGACGAGAGCATCACTGTTGTAGCAGCAGCAGTTGCATTCTCAAGCACGCATCTAAGCAAACTTCCTTGGTTTCACAGGTCGGTTGCTTTTATTACTCTCGATATTTTTTTAGAATTTCTCAAGTCCTGCAACTGCTGCTGCTACTGTTGTTGCTGCTATCGTTTTTCTCTGCTTCTGTGCTCACATTGTGTTGACTATTTAGCCATCCTCGTAATGCCGACAAATGCTGAACATTGTAAACGAATGGACGAGCTAGAAGCTATATTCAAACATCGGTTGAATGAATTAGTCGACCGGCTTGTTATTAGCATACAAACTAAGCTTCATGACACAGGATTAGACGTCGGTGCAATGAGAACTGAAGTTGGTCGCATGGACGACAGCCTAAAGCTTCTAAACGAAGTAGTCGAATCAACCCGATCTCAACAGCTTGAGTTATCTGCGGCAAACCGCGTTCTGAAAGCAGAAAACGACGCCCTTCATAGGAAAGTCGCTGACCTTGAGCAATACTCAAGATTAAATAACTTAGAAATACAAGGGGTGCCCTGTACTCAGGGGGAGGATTGTACCGCAATCCTGACTGCCATCGCCGACTAAATCAACTGCACAGTCACAGCGACAGATGTCGACACAGTTCATCGCGTACCAGCAAAGTCTGGTCAAAAGAATATAATCGTGCGGTTTTGCTCTCGATCAAAAAAAACTGAATTCATGAAGATGGCGCGAAAGGCCCGACTGAATACCCGAAGTATAGGGTTTTCAGGAGAGCACTCGCAGGCGATATTCATCAATGAGCATCTATCGCCAGACAATAAGCGTTTGTTCTCCAGGACGCTTGCCTTAAAGAAGGAAAAGGGTTGGCAGTTCATCTGGACGGAAAACTGTCAGATCAAAGTGCGGAAATCTCCCGATAGTCGGGTATTTCGCATCGCTTCTGATTCTGATCTATCTATCATTACCTAACTTTGCATAAGCCTTCCAACGTTCAGTTTTTAAATTCTTTCCAATGGCTACGTACTTTTTACCTGAAGAACTTGAAGCTTATTTTTCATCGCACTGCCCTTCACTAATGCATTTCAATGCACGAAATCTGCAAAAAAACATGGATGGCATCACAAATTTTTTATCATCTACCCGTCATAATTTCTCTGTTATTTGCGTTATTGAAACCAGGCTCTCCGCATCCCACAATAAATTGTATTGCTTTCCCTCGTACTCAGCCGAATACTGCCACCGTGATAACAGTAATCATGGTGGTGCTGCTATTTTTGTGTCCTCAGAGTTGCGTTTTCACAGGCGATCTGACTTGACACTCAACGTGGCGAACTGTGAATCTGTCTGGGTCGAATTTGATGATACATTCTTTTCACAAGATAAGAAAAACCTAATAGTTGGCTGCATCTATCGTTCACCTTCATCATCTGGAAGCGCGTTTTGCTTAGGCCTAGGTAATTTGCTACAGAATTTAACATTCGAACATAAAAATGTCATTATCATGGGCGATATTAATATTAACCTTTTAGATACATCCAACACATTACTTAATGATTATGTTAGCTGCCTCAATGGGTTCGGATATGAAAACCTAATTACTCTTACACATAGTGAACCTTATCTTTAAAACAGGAATCTATCCAAGTTCTTTGAAGAAATCCAAAATAATCCCTGTATTCAAGAAGGGAGATAAGCGTCTAACGGCTAATTACCGCCCTATAGCTATACTTTCATTCTGCAGTAAAATTATCGAAAAACTAATTGTAACACGCTTATCAAGCTATTTATCAAAATTTTGCATCCTATCACGAAATCAATTTGGGTTTCGGGAAGGTTACTCAACTGATTTGGCATTAATATTTCTAACAGACAAGATTCGGCAGGCAATTGACACTGGAAATTTCGCTGGCGCATTATTTATTGACCTTTCTAAAGCATTCGATTCACTGGTTCACAACATCCTTTTTGCTAAATTAGACTCTATTGGTATAACAGGCCCGGCACTGCAATTACTCCGTAACTATTTGAAAGATAGAGATACTGTATCAATCTCTACTGTATCAAATACTGTATACTGTATCAAAGATACTGTATCAAAGATACTGTATCAATCTCTAGCAATTACTCACACCCTAAAACAACTAACATTGGTGTACCACAAAGATCTATATTAGGGCCTCTCTTGTTTTTATTATACATTAATGACCTCCCAAAGTACCTAAAGTCCTCTGACTGTATCCTTTACGCTGACGACACTACCATCTTCTCCTCAGACAAAAGTCTTGATAAATTGATGTGTAAGCTTAATCACGACGCGGCAAATATTGTAACCTGCTGCCAACTAAACAGACTACACATTAATACTGCCAAATCTAACTTCGTGATCTTCTCAGCTAAACAAAAACATATCTCAGTGTATCCATCGCTAACCTTTGCTTCCAGTGCACTTTATCCTACTGATAGTCTACTGTTTCTCGGCGTCATATTAGATAGTCACCTAAAATTTGACGAGCATGTTTTATCCTTAACAAAGAAGGCAGCATATGGAATTAGAATATTAATTAAAGTTCGCAATTTCTTTAAAATGAAGACACGCATCTCCCTCTACTATGCCTTTATTGAACGTATATTAATGATTGCATATCGTCATGGGGAAACACGTATCCCACATTTATCTCCACTGCAGCATACACAAAATCAAGCAATTCGCATCATTACACGTAGCAGCTACACATCGGAAGCATCTCCATTGCTCAGATCTAACGGCATTTTATCGTTACAGAGACTAAATAAATACTCACTTGGAATACTTGTTTATAAATCTGTTAACGGAAAGCTCCCATTCCCTATAGTTACTACCAGCCAGTATCCATACTCCACGTCTACCCGTTTCGCTTCTACCAACAGCTATTTACTACCGAAACCTAGAACTAATTATGGTAAATTTACTACTAATTTTTCAGGCACACTACTTTGGAACTCATTACCGTGTCATATTAAGATATCCTCTCATTTTTACACATTCAAATCAAACCTTCGTAAATTTTTGCACTCAATATAACAATGTGATCGTTATCATTTTATTAATAAGTGCTTTGTGTCGTTAAATGGTTTACAACGTAAGCTAGTGACTAACTTAATATGGTGTCTTTTGTGTTTTCAGATAGCTGCTTTGTATTCATATATCCTACTCATTTGTAATGGGAGGTCCCCTGTACAGTCTGTTGACTATGGGACTTCCCTCTGTATGTATGTATAATCCGCATTTGTAACCTTATTAATATGCAAATAAATAACTCTTGAACTATTAAAAGAGGAGGTGGTGTCTTGATTGGTGCAAAGAAAACCATTACGTCATTTTTTGTCAACACTGATTCTGATCTCGAGATTGTTTGGGTGGCCTGCACGATGTCATCTTCTAGAATACTAATAGGCAATTGTTACCGTGCACCAGATTCTAACAATTCTTTCATTAATGCTCTCCGCGACACAATCAACAAAGCCATTGAACTCTTCCCAGCTGATTTAATTTATCCTCTTGGAGATTTCAATTATCCACTAATCGATTGGACGAATTTATCATCTCCTTGTCATATATCGTCTGAATTCATCAACTTGTCTTTAGACTTTAATCTCTTTCAAGCTGTCACGAAACCCACACGTGGTGCCAGTGTTCTAGATCTCATTCTTAGTACAGCACCTGAAACAATAGGTCACATAGAATATTTGGATGGTTTCAGCGACCACCATTTGCTCCAAATAACGATGAACACAACGCCACCGGTTACGGGTAAAACGACAAAACAAATTCGTGATTACAATAAAGGCAATTATAAAACAATAATCTCAGAATTTGAAACTTTCTTCGAAACCACAATGTGGCCATCATTTTACGATAGATCCGTTGAAGAAAACTGGCTCATGTTTAAAAATACACTTTGCGCATTAGTAGACAAGTATCTTCCACTCGTTAATATAACTAACCATAAGTTGCACCCTTGGTTTACTAAAAAGCTTCATCGCATGAGGAACAAGAAGAAACGCTTGTATAATATCGCTAATCGAGATGGCACATCAGCAGCGTGGCAGAATTGCAAAACGTACCTTGAATCGTACTGCTCAGCTTTAGGCGAAGCTAAAGATAAATATTTTTCTAATGATCTTCCTGAGCTGCTTAAGAACAATCCTGCCAAGTTTTGGAAAATAATAAAGCCTAACAACGAATCAGATGAATTATCACAACATAACAGCAGCAATATTTCTATTCCAGTCAGTGAATGTACGGAGGTCGTTAATTCATTCTTCAGCTCTGTATTTACACAAGAGAACACTTCAAATATACCTTTTGTTTCAGAATTAGGCTACCAATACATGGAACCTATTGAAGTCACTTTGGAGGGCCTGTCTTCTCTCATAAATAACCTTAAAATGTCTTCTTCATGTCGCATAGATGGTATGAACTCAAAGATTTTAAAGAATACGGTAGAAATATCTAGCAAAATTCTTTTTTACATATTCAGACAATCACTTGTGACAGGCCACCTTCCCGCAGATTGGAAGATCGCGAATGTTATAGCGGTATTTAAAAATGGCAACAGGAACTCCCGTGAGAATTATCGTCCCATTTCATTGACACGCATTCCCTGCAAGTTGCTTGAACACATTATCGCTTCGCAGATTTACAGACATCTTGAGACTAACAACTTCCTTTTTCATAATCAGCATGGCTTTAGGAAGGGCCTCTCGTGCGATACACAGAGATTTGAATTCGCAACAGACCTACACACTAACTCAAATTATAACTTACAAATTGATTGCTTGATCCTGGATTTTTCGAAGGCATTCGACTGTGTCGCACATTGTCGCCTAATATCAAAACTCTCCGCACTTAAATTAGACTGTCTTACCTTTTCATGGCTCCGAAATTTCCTGTCTAATCCTCAGCAGTTTACTATTGCAAATAACTACTCTTCCTCCGTAACAGACGTTTCTTCTGGTGTACCACAGGGTAGCGTCCTCGGTCCCTTGCTTTTTCTAATATTTATTAACGACTTACCTCAAAATTTGTCCTCCACCATCAGAATATTCGCCGACGACTGCATAATTTATCGTCCTATTAAAAACTCAGATGATCATCTCTTTTCTTCAGCAAGACCTTCAACAAATCAATAACTGGTGCTATAAATGGCTAATGACTTTAAATACCACAAAATGCAAAGTAATGCCTTTTACCCGGAAGTCGGCAACCTCACAATATCCCTACCATATTAACAATTACACTGTTACAACAGCTACACAATATAAGTATCTAGGGGTTCTATTCACATCAAATCTTTCTTGGACAGAGCATATCACGTCCATTTCAGCTAATGCCTCCCAATCGTTGGGGTACTTGCGACGCAACGTAAGAAATGTTCCTTCAAATGTTCACAAGCTAGCTTACCTAACTCTCGTTCGTCCCAAGCTCGAGTATGCATCTCCCATTTGGTCCCCTCACCAGAAATACCTAATTGAAACGCTAGAACGGATCCAGAATAGAGCAAGCCGCTTCATCATAAGCGATTACAGCTACCAGTCTAGTGTTACACAAATAAAACTTAAGCTTTCATTACAATCCTTGAGCACTCGCCGAGACATTGCCCTTTTAACACTGTTCCACAAATTACTTCACTCCACTCGAACACCCGCATGCTTGAAATAGGCTTCATGTCACATAGGCTTCATAATCATGTCAGCTATGCCCGCCTTTACAGGTCTACAAAGGCATTCCATTGCTCTGCTCTTCCTCGTGTTATCAGAATATGGAATTCGCTCCCTGACAGCATTGCAAGCCAATCTAACTACGATTCATTCCGTGATGCCTTGACCGAATACATGACTAAAGAAAAGTGAAGTTTTACGT
This sequence comes from Dermacentor albipictus, assembly GCF_038994185.2. Lineage (NCBI taxonomy): Eukaryota > Metazoa > Arthropoda > Arachnida > Ixodida > Ixodidae > Dermacentor > Dermacentor albipictus. Next base: position 6,520,343 of record NC_091822.1, on the reverse strand, counting down.
TTGTCGCACAATGCTTTCTATACTTGCACTGTATTTACAGCTTATTTTCGCATTATTACTGTTATGTCGCTATGTTTACCGTTTCGTTGGAATGTCGCGTCCGTAACTTTTCTGTCATTGTTTTTCATCATTACTGTTTTTATTAATTACACGACTTCACTGAAAACAATGTGTGATTTATTCCTTGTTATTATATTATGTTTTTTTATGTTTCTTCTTTTCCCTAGTGAATGGTGATCTAAATAATTCTTTTTTCATCTCAGTTGTACTTTGGTTGTAGTTTGTAAACAGATACGGTTTATAGATGTCTTGTATTCAATGTATTTTCTATGTACTGCCCCCCTTACTCAATGCCTCACTTTGAGGCCTGTAAGGTATTTTAAATAAATAAATAAATAAATAAATAAACTTACGATTGTTAGACTGTAAAAGAGAAGGTAGGGAATCGCCAAAGAAAGTATGTTTAGCAATTGCATATGCTTGTTTGTACTCTAACGTTGCGTTGTGATCAGCCGCTCGATAGGCGTCCAGGTGTTCATATTTTGTCCGTGGATTGGACGTTTGTTTGTCCATTTGCAGAATGATCGCGTGCTGGCGCATGTCAGATTGGAGGCCTTGTCGTAGATAAGATTGGTGCTGTGGGTATCGCTAGTATTCCGTACAACGGAGAACACTCTTCTTGTTCTCTGCATGGCTGCAGTCCTTGCTCGGAAACAAGATAATCCGCTGAAAGCCACCATAGTGAAAGAAAATAGCAGCCGAGAAACTGTTCGGAAGCGGGGACGTTAAATCACTTTTTCCTACGCCGACCTTATTTCTGGGATTTCAATTGTGCACTTGATGTTTCATAGGAACATTCTTAGCTCTCTTGGAATAAATGTATTCCGTATATAAAAATTAGATGAATAATCGCTCAATTTCATCAGGAACTATATAGCTTATCTAATTAAGGCACATTGTCATATACATCCCTAGAGTTTTATCTCTAGCAATTTTTTCTTTAGTTTGTAACGAACCGGCCGAAAATATGTGTGCAGTTTACTTACAATGAAACAAACTACATGGAACGTAGACGACGTCGAGTGGCGCAACTATAAATTCCTGCATAGCTCTGACTGTCACGGCGTGCCCGATATCTTCAACACACTGGTGGTGAGACAGTAAATAGGTTATGATTCATGACACTTCGCATATTTCTGTGAGAGCCCATCACAGGCCATCGCAACTGGGGGTGACGAGGGCTCTGTTGCAGTTTTCAAAGACGACAGAAATGGACAAGAGGCTGTAGCCTGAACTGATTTTTACACTCCTACAAGTGCTGCTGTGCTGTAGGATGAATGTATGCAGTGACAGTAATCGATTGTGACTCTGTATCTCTGTTCGCTTTCTTTCTGTGCCTCTTCTTACTTGCCAGTTTACCTCACCCCCCCCCCCCCAGTTTGCTCCCCCACGCTGGGGGAGCTAACCGGAAATTCCGCTTTCGTTAACCGTGCCTTTCCTCCTTCTTCTGTATCTCTCTCTTCAGATAATTAGAGTCAATTACAGAAAAGAAGAAAAAATATAGAAAAAGAATGCTGGTAATGACCGAAAACGTAATAGATTCATTAAAGGCTCGAAGCTTCATAGCACTACGTGCTCGTTTTAGCAGGCTCAGCCTTGAGTGGAACTAATGTATGACATTGAACGTAGCCCAAATCAGCTGCGACTGGTGAAGGAAACCCGCCGCGGTCGCTTAGGGGTCATTGCGTTTCATTGGTAAGCATGAGGGCGCGGGTTCAATCTTCGGTCGCGACAGCCGCATTTCGATGGGCGGGGGCGATATGCGAAGACGTTCGTGTGCTCAGATGAAGGTGTACCTTAGACACTAGGTAGTCGAAATAATTTGGCAGGCTCCACTACGGCGATCTTCATAATCAGCTCGGGGTCAACTTTCGTGAGCTCTGGGAAACTTCCGTTTTATCCAGTTTGTATGCGCTTTTAGGCAACGCTCTCGGTTTAAACATAAAGTCGAGGCGCTGCTGGCGAATGCGATGCATAGTTGCGAATCACTGGAGATTTCAGCGCTTCAGGCTCTCCTGCATACGAATAAAAGTTGCAGAACTTATTAACATTCCGCGCATATTTCCTCCATTCGCACCTTTGCGATTGTTAAGCGGCAAGTTTTGGTATCGGTGGGCCTTTAGTTGGCCTGCCTTTTTGCATCTAGTATTTTACCCTGATTTATTGTGTCTAGTCCAAAGAAAAAGTTGCCCTTTGCATATTGACAGAACTTCAGGTCTCCGCATCAATGGGCAAGATAGTGCAATCAAATTTTCAGTTATGGGTAAAAAAACATCACCTTCTGACAAAAATGTCGTCTCCATGAACAAAACGTATTACGTTCATAACACATGCAACATTGCAACATGCAAATAAGCGAAATTGAAATGAAAGCGAGCAAAAACCAACAGAAAAAAAGAAGCAAAGCAAACATTTTTCAGAAATTGAAATTTTGGGGACACCCGCCGTGGTTGCTCTGTGACTATGGTGACGGGCGGCTGAGCACGAGATTGCGTGCTTAGCGGATAAAATATGATAAATATGATAAAAATGCATTGTGTGAACAAATGTGCCACGTGGAATATGAACGGGCCTCTTGAACAGGTCTTTGTTCGAACGTTTTTAAATGAGCGAGGATACGTGCTCTCAAAGGTGAACAAAACAAAAAGGAGAAAGAAAGAACGCTGCCATTGCGTCGTATGTGGTAGATCCTAACTATGATGGCACAACTTGTCACGCGAAATCGAATGCCCGAAGAAAATTGCGAACATTGTGCAGAGCATAGCTTGCAGTCTATGCATTCGATGTCTGTACTTCCGTTCGCGTTGTTGGATAAAACGCAGCGAATGGCAGATGTGGACGCAATTTTCGATCGTTTCGCGCCTTTTCCACAGACATTATCGTGCCCTGCATAGGTCGACGCTGTGGACAAATTAAGTGGTTTTACGAAACCGCATCTACGTTTCTTTTTCCCGCAACGTACACATTTGCATTTTTTCTAATGCTGCCATCTCTGCGGCAACAACAACCCCCAAATAGCAAAAAAAAAGACTGAAATACAGCCACGATCAGCGTCGTGCCTGCTCGGGCTAGCCAGCGGCTGTGCTTCTTTACGTGAGTCCAAGGGTATCGTATCGAATGCTTAGGCGCGTCAGTACCACGCGACAGCGCTTCTAAGTGGTGCCCCCCCCCCCCCCGCCTTCGTCTGAAAACATCCCGTCCACGGTGAGTGACGTGTTGCCAGCAGGTGGACACGGCGGGAGCCGCCTCTCTCTCTCTCTCTTCCCCGACGCCATACGCCTCGGGGAAGAGAGAGGAGCGTTTACCCTCACCCAGTGAGACGGCTTACTCCGTCGCAAGCTAGCCTTCGCTGGGGCAATAATTCGATTCTCCTTCGTAGCCCATCACTAGCTTTTACACGTGATGCGATATGTCTGTTATCGCATCCATGTAAACGACATTACAAATGTCAAAATGTTCTAGTTAACAAATAATTACGGGGTCCAATTAGCAAAGCGCTTTGTTCGTAAATGTTGCTCGTCATCGGCTGGCCGCCTTCGCTTGAGTGACTTGCCTTGCTCTTACGAAACAATTTTAGGATGAATTGATTTCTGTCAATAAATGCCAGCTGGCGAACCCACTTAAACCCGTAGCTATCGTTGAGAATATACTTCTTACGGCGCAGGAAAGATGCGAGTTTGTCACTTTCTTTCTTCTTCCTCCGTGAAAAATGGTAATTTGTGTCCCGGTGGTGCTTACAATTTCTTTAATAACTCTAGCTACTGCACTGTTAAATCTGTTGTGACTTTCTCGCCTATCAGATAGCATATTCAAGAATGACTTCGTCTCGAGCTTAGGTCGGTGACGCTTCTCGCTAATCTGCAGAACGCGCACTCGACCCAGCATGAGTGCACACACACATACGCACGCATGCAACCGAGCGTGTAGCACGTGTACCCTCTTATTTTCGAGCCTTGAAAGGCACTTAGCAACGCGGCTGCTCTGACGACATCTCAGTGTGGCGGTGTCGCAAACTCGGTCGCAATGCACGAAGCGCCATGACGAACAGCGCGCGGTGCGAGATAATCGTCTCGGCCCCTTCGCGTTTCCACGGGTTTCGAAACGCAGAACGCGTCTCGCATGAATGCAGGCACGGCCAGAATACCGGTGCGCTGCAACTGTCCGAGCCGACACGAGAGAATGTAACGAGGCACCTGGTGCCTGCCTAATAGAGCGCGCTGTATGTACGATGCACCGGCTTGTCATTGGCCCTCACTCGAAGTCATAAATGTCTGAGGTGTAGCAATTGTTTCATAACTTGTATCATCTCTCTTTTTCTTTAGAATAGTAAGCTGTTGGGCTTGTTGGTTTGACATTATCGTCTCACCGCGTCAGCACATTCAAGTGCGCGCTTCTAACGCATGTTGTCTTGCCGATGGATATTGCACGGACCTTAGATATGTTATCCCCTTTGATAATAACAATCGTGCATCTGCATTTATTAACGCCACAGCGTTAAGGGCCCGGTGTCCCTGAAAACCCGCCGTCGGCGTTCCGCGTCGGCGACTGGCGTGGAACATCGTTCTGGCAAAAAGATTTTCGAACCACCCACGATTTTCGACAACCACGAACCACCCACGCCACCCTGCATGTGGCGCAAGAAAATTACTGAACTAATTGTATTTATCAATCGAAAATACGTAAAAAAATCGTCAACTACGATCTACGTACACTCTGCACACATTATAGCGTCGAATTTTATTTTCACTATACAAGAAAAGATAATTCTGGTACGCGAAAACTCAAATAAACCCCTTTTCCAGCGTTTCTGCCATACATAGGCCGGGCACGACGTCTGCCATTCGCACGCACCGGCACGAAAGTACCTGGGGGGGGGGGCACTGAGCGGCGGACCCGATTCTTTGCTATACCACCAGATGGCGCTGGCCTCCGCCGCATCGCTCCGCTGCAGGGTGATATGGGCTGGACTAGTTTTGAAGTGAGGGAAGCTCGCAGTAAAATTGAGTATGAAGAACGGCTGAGGAATATGGAAGAAAGTAAATGGGCTGGGAGAGTGTTCAGGTATCTGTACAGGAAAAACATTGATTCACAGTGGAGGAAAAGAACTAGGAAGCTTACCAGCAAGTATGCGGCCTGTAGGGTGGACAACACAACCACAAAGGTCAAGCGGAAAGTCAGAGAAGCTGAATTAATCTCATGGGTGGCGGCAATGCAAAAGAAACATTCCATGAGTAACTACTTAAGAGGAAAAAACGAAATCAGGAAAGAAACCATTTATGATAACTCAAAGGGAAGCTCATTACTTTTCGAAGCGAGATCAGGATGCCTTAGAACACGCACCTATAAAGCGAGATATAAGAAGGAAGAAGAAGCATGTGCTTGCTGTGGTAAAACTAGGGAAACTACGGAGCATGTTTTATTAGAATGTGAAGACGTCTACCCAGCGGTCGATTTAGGCACCACTGGCCTCCTTGAAGCCCTTGGGTTCAGCGGGGGCAGTGATGAAGCAAACATGTCCGCAATAGACATAGGGGGATCAGAAAATTTGGGCGTGGTAGTTGATAGAGGCCGCTTTTCTACCAGAAAGCCCGCCTTCGTGCATAGCTCTGGCGGCTAGGGTTTCCTGGTAAGCATTACGGTGACATACGCTCCACTTGCCGGGAAGCGTGACAAGCTGTCAGGGATCGTTGGATGCTATCTCGTTCCGCTCTCAAAAGCGAAGTTTAAGCGTCCTCTAATTTTTTGCTTCCCATAAGTAGTGTGGACTCGAAGAACTCGCCCGTGTCATTGGCACATACAAGTAAAGGATGTTGCTTCAAGCACTCCTTGGTATTATTTTTTGCTTGAGCTCCGAATTGATGTCACATTGCCCGCATCTTGTTTTGATTGGAGCACCCTCACTTAGGGTTTGCATTTTATGCTCTATCTTGTTGGATTCTGTTGTTTCGTTTTTGTTGTCCTTGTTTTCAATTTACGCCGTCTGTTGTTTTTGAGTTCTCACACAACTTTTAAAGAAACGCCGCCTGAAGCGCTGTTACGTTTTTTCAGGGAAATCTACGCATTAGCTTCAAGTTTCCCGCGCGAAAATGCACACTTTCTGTGTACCTTCTAAAAACATTCACTGAATTAACTTTCTAAATATTCAGTCTAGGTTGCACATTATAAACTCGAGATTGCAACCAAGATGTGTAGGGAATGGTGCCTGGTTAACAGAAAGGGCAAGACTATGAGCTCTTCCTGCATGCGTTAGAAATTGTTTGCTGTAGCAGTCCCTATTATCAGAAACTGCTGCATGGAAGTTTCTGTGTAACTGTTAACCTTGAAGACGAGTATAATTCCGAGTACAGGTGAATGACCCATGTTTCAAATTTATATTGATACACACAATGAATTACGCGACTGTGCCGTGCACCATTGCCTACCCTTTCGAAAGTGCCAGTTGCCTTTTTCCTGTATGCACTGGCGTTGATTTGGCAGGCGCCTCAAGCTGGCCCAGTGCGTAGTACTTTTCTATGGAAGGTGTACACAGTTGGCGCCCTCCACCACTTCAGGCGAACACTCACGGGGCATTTGCGATTGTGTGTGTCTGCCTTAAATGAAGGTCCTGGATATCGAAACTCCGGAAAATGTACGGCATAACCTCAGAGCGCCCTAAACACGATACTTTCCTACGGCCAGTTTTGTCTCCAAGTACGCATTTGTGTCGTCATGTCGCCACGCACAAGGGGGCCACGAAGGAGCAGAAAATCGCCACGGTTCGGCTCTCGTTCTGGTTCGCTCGGTCGCCTGCTGTTGCGCGGCTACATTGGGGGGCAGCGCAATGAGTATCGGTATTGCGGGTGGCCGATGTAACTGGAGCGAGTGCCAAATCGTCGAGATGCTCCGTTCCCACGTGACCGCTTTCTTTGTAATGACGTCCCGATACACATTTCCTCAGAAACGAAGACGAAGCGGGCCGTAGGAAAACTTCGATAGTAAATTATTTAGGATGCTCTGAGGTTTTCTGGTATTTTACAACGAAGCTTTTAGATGAGAACAATACAGCTCGGAAATATCTGGCTGTTCTCGATGTGGCTTTGAAGAACTGGATTATTCACCTAGTTTGTAGGGAATGTGGACAATGCTTGGGGTGATATTCAGGCAAATTTGGAAGTGTGCGAGTCAATCGGGGGCTAAAATTAAAGTTGCCAAACTGCCGTTTTCTGTCTGTCGAAGGCGCTATATGAAACGCTTAGAAAGCTTCCCGACTTTTCTGGGAGGACCGAACGCCGTAGAAAGTGAATGCTTGCAGAGATTGGCGGCGACCTTATGAGTGTTGTGCACCGAAGGTTCGAACTGTGCGGGTCTGTTTTGCCCTTCGTATAAATATATTGAAGCAGTCGTTACAAGCGTGCAACCTTCTAATGGCTCAGCAAGCTTTCTCACTGTCCTGAAAGAAATAAACATGCCGCGAAGTTGAAATTTTCACCGCATGAGAAAGCATTTTATGCGTGATGCACGGACAAAGTGTTTAAAGTGTCAGTTCGTTATTGCCTTTGCAAGAACTACTTTAAGGAAGTGCCCACGACCGTCCTACGGTTGTTATCAGCTGTTTTGCAATGTTCCTACAATATTCTACATCACAGCAAGTTTAAGTTTAGCAAAAATTGACACACGTCCCAGTTGAAAATGACAACAGAGGTTGTGTTCAGTACTACAGAAATTTCTGTTGTACAACAGGATTTTTCTGTAGTAACTACAGATTCCTGATGGAGCGACAGACTTTTCTGATGTACAACAGACATTTGTTGTTGCTACTACAGAGGTACAGTCTGTTGTATTTCTGTTGTTACAACAGAAAGCTGAAGCTCTACAACAGATTTTTGTAGTACTACAGAAAAATTTGTCATCACTACAGGCACCCTGTTGTCCCAACAGAAATGTTCCTGAAGTAACCCGAAAAACTTCTGTAGTGCTACAGAGAGCCGTTGAAATACTACAGAAACCTATTTTGGCAACAGGCCCCCAATTGTCACAACAGAAGTGTTCATGAAGTAACCCGAAAAACTTCTGTAGTGCTACAGAGAGCTGTTGAAATACTACAGAAACCTATTGTGGCAACAGGCCCCCAATTGTCACAACAGAAGTGTTCCTGAAGTAATGCGACCAACTTCTGTTGTACTACAGAAAAATGTTGTATGACAGAAACCTATCATTGCAACAGGCCCCCAGTTGTCATAACAGAAGTGTTCCTGAAGTAATGGACAAACTTCTGTTGTACTACAGAGAACTGTTCCACAACGGAAACCTATCGCCGCAGCATGTACCCAATGATGACAACAGAAGTGCACTGAAATTGTGTGATGCGACAAGCTGCTGTAGTGCCCGGTTGAAAAAGACAAAAGGAATTCCTGTCGCAACTACAGAAATTCTGTTGTACGACAGAAGTTGTTGACATTTCTTAATTGGGAGACATTTCTGACGTTACGACAGAAATTCTGATTTCGCAACAGAAGCATTCTGTCGCGACAACAAGAGTTCTGAAGTCGGAACAACAGCTTTATATCCTGACAGTGACTCCGACGTTACGACACCAATTCTGACGTCGCAGCAGAAACATTCGGTCGCGACGGCCAAGAGTTCCGAAGTCGTAACAGAAGTGCTTTCCGTCGCGGTCCTTTAAAATTGTATGTTTTCGCATCGGTGTTGTACACTGTACTTTTCTCTTGCGCGGTATTCAATCGCGCTTCTCTGAAGCCGGCAATGCTGATGGCACCGACTCCGGTATTAAAGTCGACGTGGCGAATAATTATAATTGTGCCGTGACGACGCGGCACCAGCAGCGCCCTACCGGCCTCCTCAAAATCGGCCGCTGATCAAAATCATACCATCTGCGGGAATGGCTGCGTATCCGTTTTTTTTTTTTTTTGGGGGGGGGGGTAAGATGTGGCACACAGACCTGTGGACTTACATGTGCTGTTACACTGACACATTAGTTAATTTCGCAGGAATATTTCACAGGCTTATGCGACTGTGGGGCTGTTAGCAATCTCGCACACATGCTCTGGCGATGCCCCTCGTTACAGGGACCCAATCGCATCACAGAAGAAGAATGGAGCTCTGCCATCCAGAGCTCAGACCTTTCACGTCAAACCTGGGCTGTCCAGAGAGCCCACGATGCGGCGGTTAGGCTCGGCCTACCCGTCCCCACGTGGGAGCGGCCCGCAGCTCTGCCCTAGGGCAAAGCTTCTCAGGACCTTGTGATTAAAGTTCTTTGTCTGTCTGTCTGTCTATGCGAAGGAGAAAAGAAGATTTGCGTTGTTCCACAAAGTTGCGTGAAAAGCTGTCTCGCTCGGGTCTCATTAATCTGGTACAGTGCTGCCGTGAGAAGCCAGTATGCTGTCAGAAAGAACTCTCATCCACGAATGTTTATGTAGCTATTTTGCATTGAACACGCGAATTATATGCGCGCTCAAAAGTGTAAAGAACGAGAGACAACTGTCGAAACTAGCAGTAATAACCCTAAAAGTTAACGTTGTCTATTTCTGAATTCCTTATTTAATATCGATATCGTACATCAAAATCGATGTTCTAGCACTGCACGATGTACCTGTCGATGGTACGAACACTCTTGCTCTTCTAGAAATGCGGCACTTGACGCCGTGGATTGATAGCGGATCTTGGCTCTCAAAATGCAAATGTAAACATCAGCGCATCAGCACGTCGTACTATTCACATGGCCAAAACGTACACGCGAAAAGCATGTTAGGGGTGCTGCAGAGTAAAACTGGGATCTGTGGTTTTGGATGGGGTACGAATGGCATACACGGGATGCACTACGAGGATTGTAGTGAAAAAACAGCTCAGCGAAAGCATACCAGTTTTATCAAGCGTAAAACAAGGATGTCCTGCATCAGCATTACTTTTCGCCCTCTACCTAGAGCCCCTTTGCCAAAAAATGCTTCAGAATGAACGACTTCGTGGATTCCGCTTGATGACCGCGGAAGTCAAAGTGCTTAGTTATGCGGATGATATCGCAGTGTTCTGTGATGATCAAGAAAGTGTGAGAGTGGCAGTAAATGATGTGAAGACATTCTGTGGGTGCACCGGTAGTAGAATTAATTGGAATAAATGCCTTGGTATCTGGCATGGAAATTGGCGAAGTACACCCTCACTGTTTGAAAATGTTACATGGACGGTGACGCCTGATAAGTATCTAGGCGTACCACTCCAGCACTACCGGGACACAACAGAATATTGGAAGAATGAAACGGAGCAACTACGGGAGAAGACTCAAAAATGGGGTGGCCGAGAATTTTCAATGTTTACGCGCTCAATTGTGTGCAACCTATTTCTTGTTTCACGAGTGTGGTATGTTCTTCAAGTGTTATCTATGACACGTAATGCAGTTCAAAAGCTACACAGAGTGATGGCAGTATTTGTTTGGAGTTCTACGTGGGAAAGAACCAGTCGCTCAAATTTGTTTCGATCGGTCCGCAGTGGGGGGCTAGGCCTAGTCCACCTTTTCTTGCGGCAGATCGTGGCTAGGTTTATTTTCTTACGCGATCAAAGCGATTGCTTCTTGAGAACAGTGTTACATGTGCGATTGTCAAATTATTTGAAGGAATTTATTGTTTCAACGGTCAATGTCGAACAAAGACGGCCAAGGGGTTATATGCGTGAAATCATTAGTGCTTTTGAAATCCTAAAAGTACGCTTTTCAATGGAGTATCTCTCTGTGGTGACGCGTAAGAAATTATATAAAGATCTTGTAGAAACCATGTTGCCGCTTCCTGTATACCGATCAATGTACTCAAGAGGTCCAGGGGACGATGTTTTAGTAAGAGTTAAAAGGATGCCTGTACGACCATCAGTAAAAACGTTCTTCTTCCAGCTACATAGTGACACACTCCCTACAAAACCTTGGCTGCGAGAAAAGGGCATTTTTGTTGCCTGGTCTGTAGACTGCATCATCTGCAAAAAGCCGGAGACAGTTGAACACATATTTCTGGATTGCTGTGGTGCAGTCTTTCTCTGGGACATCCTCCAGAGGACCTTGAAGAAAGACTTGCCCATTACCCCGTACGGCATCCGTTTTCTGCCTGTCAAGAACGTAGGGGGTGTGCCCTACGACATGTTCATGGCACTAGTACTCCACAGCGTGTGGAGGACGCGGATGGCCGTGCGCAACGAGGACTTGAATTCGCGACCGGCACGAGAGTATTTCATTGAGAGTGTAGAATACTTGAGAGAAGTGTACACAGTTCAAACTGAAAAGCCTGAGTGGTACCCCCTTTTAGGGGAATTCTCTATCATGAAACAACTGCGTTTTTAACCCCTTACGTGCTGAAGGTGATTTGACAGCACTCTTACAAGTGACAATGCACTGTATCTGCTTTTGTTGTATGCATAGCAGGCAATAAAGAAAAAAAAATAGGGGTGCTGCAGTGGTAAGATGCCGGGCTCGTAATCGTGAGGTCGCATGTTCGAATCCTAGGCGAAGACGTTTTTTTTTACTTTTATGTTTTTCTTCTTTGTACTAACAAATTTACACAACCTTACGGACGTCTCTGTCAATTTTTAATTAAATATTGATCAAGAACTACAGAACTTTCTACTACAGGACGTCACACTACAGAGAACAGAACTACAGACAACAGAACTACAGGCAACAGAACTACAGAAACAACGTCCCAAAATACGACAGATTGTTAAAATTTCCTGTTGTGTTTTTCAACTGGGGTTAAGCGTAATTGGCGGAAAAGGTTTTACTGTGGCGAAACTCGGAGTGCCGCAAAATACGACAGGCGAGGAAGGGACGCAGTAGTGCAATACCAGCTATTCCATCTATCCATCCTAAAGCTTTTATGTTTCGGGCCTCATTAGGAGCGTCGCGAATAACTACGCCCCTTGTTTTTTGATATTTTAATGCTTCATGCCAGGTTCGTAGTTGGTTTCGTCGGTCTCCTCAGTCGACTAAACGTGGGAGCTTGTTTTTCCTTCTTACAAGAGGTACGATATGCGTGAGGTGTAAGTGAAGTGCAAAGTGCGTAGATTAATTTCGGCTTCAGCAGCAAATTCTCTAATGAAGTGCCTGAGCGTTATAAATATGTTTTAAGAACGACGCATAATTTAGCCCGCGGCCATGGGAGAACTATGAATAAATTAGTATTTATTGGTACACCAACCGATCATTGAGCAAATGCGCAGATAAATTACAGCCTTTGTAAAAAAAATTCTCAGGAGAGTGCTCGGAGACTTGAAAGCGGCCAAAGGTTCTAGTGGTTGTGTGATGTACGAAGAAGATGTACATTTACGTCTACGGTCCGTTTTGCTTAGACCAGTGCATGCACCGCGTCGTGGTTTTTCCACACGGCTCCGTCAGCAGGAATGACATTGCGCGTGGGCACTGCGCTCAAGCCACAGCGCTGCTCCGACAGGGCTTTGTTGAGCGCAGCGTTACGCGCCTGGCTTTGTCGCTTTTGTAGCCAAAGTTGTTGCGCCTGTCTCGAGACCTAACTCTGCAGCCGCCCCTGCGCGTAGATACCGCAACAGCACCGCCATGCAAATGGCGCTGGCGAAAACGCGCTTTCAATGTCCCTATGATTGAATATGCCATGAAACCTTGTCAATTTCATGTCAGTACCGCCTTAAACAGCTGGACTACGACGTCGCTAAATCCCAACATGTGGGCAAGGCAAGCTAGGTGCTGGTCTTTGTGCTGCAAAGGCTGATCCACGCGCGAGGAAATGTATTATTTAGACAGAGAGGAAGCAATTATCAGGAAGACAAACGTGCGGTTTGATAACCTACAGGTGCGGTAAAAGAATATGGAGTAGAAAAGGAAAAGCCGGGAAAGAGTGAAAGCCGTGTGCACGCAGGAGTCTCAGACAGCTTCTTTGCCGTGATAAAGAGCTTAGGAAGACTTACTAAGAAAATGCGGAATTTCTTCCAGACACATTGGTGGCCGTAGTCGACGGTTGTTGCCTAACGCTGAGACGGCGTGTTGCGACGCAAGCGTGTATGCGGTCTTGGTCAAGCTTTCAGAATGAGCACCCTCTTATATATTTCACCGCCGTGTTTTCATGCCGCGCTTCTGTGTTTCGTGAAGTCACGAAAAGAAATTGAGCAACAAAACTTGTTAGAAGTGGGAGAAAGCAGGGCTTCAAACAGCGTCAAGCTTCAATAAAGCAAGATCGCCACAGAGATGACGTGGAAGATACGCCATGTGCTCTGGGGAACACAGAGTTCCTTGACGAAACTGTAGCTTAGCGTAACTCCAGGAATTAGCTAGCTTCGTGCTTCTTTTATTGTGTTTTTTTTCGTGGTGCTGGCATGCTTTTGCTGCTGAGTTGCGACATTGTTGCTGCGCCGGTATTTGTATGCAATATTTATTGCAGCAAGGATTGATTCGGTAATTTAATTATTGATTTAGGCGTTAGGCAAACAGCTCCATTGCCTCATTTGATGTCAGTGACCGCTCGCTCTGATTCTTCACTCGCTCAGTTGGACAGAGCCTCGCTCTACGCTATTCTTAGCCGTTCAGTGCAAGACTGTCCCGAAGTCATTGAGGCTTCCTGCCGAAAACATAGGTCTCCCGAAAATTAAGAATCGATTTTCCAGGTCTTCTGTGCTTCACCATAACATATGAAGCGAAAGGCTCACTTGGAACGTTTGCCACCAGAAACGACGCAGTTGTCTTTTCAAAGTAAACAGGCAACTCGAAAGGTGAGGAACACAAAGCGCTGCTCGTGTGGTCTAGCCTTTCCCCTCGCACGGCTCAGCTTCAACACGCCGTGTTAGCACGCCACCTGAATATGGAGAGAGCTGTAGTTCACTCTGCGCGCGAGCATCTACGCGGGAGGTCTCCGCTCGGCGCGCGCCACTTGTGGCGTCGTCCGCGGCGGTGCAGCCGTGGCCGCCATCACGCCGAGGGCGGCGGTCGTTCGTGGGCACAGGGCGCCGTGTCGGCAGCAGAGGGCGACTCTGCTTCATCGTTGTGGGCTACTCCGAAAAGGTGGATGTGCACAAAGAAAGTTCGCGAACTCGTGAGAAAAAAATGAGAAAGGTGGAGCGTGGATTGGGGTTCCTTGCGCTTGTCACTGTGTGTGATAAATAGGCATGCACGGTAGCCTTACAACGAAAAGAACTGAGCCGCCACGCACAGGTGTGCGTGGCGGCTCAGTTCGTGGGTACCATTCGTGGGTAGCGCTTAAGAAGGATGCAAGAAAAAAAAAAAGAAATCTCTAAGTGACGCATTATAAAAGTATAATTAGCTACGTTCTTACTTGCGCATAAATAGCTACACTCTTGAGGAAGAGAGGCGAATAGACTTTTTTGTGTGCGTGTTTTCAGTATCGGGCTTGAACAGCATCCGTCACGAATCTCATACCCAGAGCGTTGCTGAATCTGAGACGCGTGAGAAAGGAAGGAGGGGGGGGGGGAGGGGGTAACCGAGGGGCCCGATTTTTTATTAAGCATATTATGAGAAGCCAACAACAAAGACACCAAGGCCAACATAGGGGCAATTACTTGTACTTATTGATGGAGTTAAAGAAATGCCAAATTTACTGGGAATCAAAGTGGATGAAAAAAAGAGCAACTTACAGCAGGTGGGGAATGATACCACGTCTTCACATTGGCCAGAGCATTCATTGGCAAGGGCATCGCGCGCGTAATGCGAAGATGTGGGATCGTTGCCCGCTTGCGGTAAGTTGTTCTTTCATCCACTTTCATTGCCATTAATTTATCACTTGTTTAATTCAAATAACAAGTTCAAGTGAGTTCTCCTATGTTGTCCTTGGTGTCTTTCCCTCCGGAACTAGTTATTTTAATATCCTGCGAGCATTATGGCTTGAAGTTCATGAGTAAAGGTGTAGCAACACGTTTTTCTGGTCTCAGTGTGCGCTACGCGTTTAACTAACGCGAGCGTTAGTTAAACGTTCCCTCTTTTCCTAATTTCTTAAATCAAATGGAATAAAATCGAAAAAGCTGTTCCCTGAGGCCGTGCAGATCAGCAAACAAGTGACCTCGCTCTACAACCGGCCAGCAGATTAGCATCATAACTCGTACATCCGCTTTGGTTAACGGAACTTGGGCAACCCTAAAACAATAACTGGGAGGAACCGTGGTGGCGACGCCGCTTGTCGCTTCACGACGCCTCTCACATTCTGGCCTGCAGCAGCAAAAGCCAAGTGGTGCACCACGCTGTACGTATGCCTCACTATCGCTTTGTTTTCAGTGTTTCGGTGTCAAAATTTTTATTCGCTGAAATCAATGCACATTCGCAACGCTCGCAAAGCTAGTTAGGCGCGTCGTTGTAGAAGTAGGATGTCAGAATGACGAGAATTTCGATGTATGAATTATTTTTTCTTCGTCTGATAATCTTTTTCTCTCTTCATTGAGTGACCATGCTCAGTGATTAAGGAGACAGTGAAAAAGCAGTTCGTTGAGCGGGGGAGGAATGCTCAACTGCCGCTGTAAAAGGTAGAAAGGATCAACTAACTTCAATTACTACCTAGCGCAGATTTTCTCAATGCATTCAGAACGGAAAGTAAATTACGTAAATGGCACAAACATTACACTCAGAGCGTTTTTCGATCATATTATCAATGCAGAAGCTCAACATTCAGCATCTTGGAGTTTTCTGCACGTACGCTGAAAAAATTATATATCCTACGCGTAATTAAGACAAGCTACAGTGACTGTAAAATATGGAGGGCCTAATATGTGTGTGCTTCTTTCTAGAGATAATATTCATTGAAATATTACCAATGAGCATTTCGAAACATTTGCTCATAGAAACTGACACGATATTTTTTTTACCTTTCATTAATATTTGTATTCTTTGTGCACGTAAATTGCTCTTAAATACTTACCCGGGCGTAATGCAGGATTGATGCATTGCTGATAGAAAAAATGTTTTAGTCCAATCAAAGTACGTTCCCTAAGAAGCCACTTCGTGTCCCGCTAAAATGTCACTTACGAATTACACGCACCGTTTCTTTGGGAGTTTTAACATATTTTGCTCCCGTAGTGTTTCCCTCAACAAAACACCAATATGTCAAATTTAAGAGAGAAGTGCATTGCTCATAATTTATTTTCAGTTATCTTGCGCAGGTTTACCGACAGAAATCTTAAAATTGCCGCAGCATTTCCGTGAAGACTGTTGAGCGTGTTCATCCGATATCTTCCCTGTCATATGTTGCAGTCTATCGGGACCCGAATTTGATGTCGCAGGGAGTTAACAAGGCGGAGTACACTCCAGCAGGCTTTCGCGTCACGCGCACGCACATAGAAACAGCAAGGCAATCCTTTTACACTTGCAAGGCAGAGAAGCAGCCTGATTCGGTTAGCATACAGGCAACCGTTTACATATACGGAACAGAGTGACTAGGTAACAGCTATCCTCACTTAGAGGGTGATTTCAAGAAAGCTTATAACGCGGCCCCGCACACCGGCACTGTTGCTTCACGCAGAGCATGGGGGTCTCGATGCCCGACTGCTTCAAAACGGTGATGCATGCGTCCATCATCCAGCTGACGCTCAACTGTTTAAACTGACAAAATGTTCGTGGAAAGAAAGGAACAGAAAGAAGTATGGCAATTTTTGTAATGTATTTTAGAGCGAAGCTGTATAGGCTAGGATTACTTGCATTCTTGTTCTCCGTGAACAAAAACTATCATCATCAATGACTCATACCTCCGTAAGCATTCATGCTCCCGTAAGCAAGCAGAAATGCAATGGCTCATAGCCCCGTAAGGCAGAAGCTACAAGCACTCAGAAAATAGAAGTGAACAATGCTTATTTCTATTCATGCATACAACATACAGAACAACATGTCGACAACTGTCATGATCGATGGCTCATACCCCCCTAAGGAAGCAAAAAATGCAATGGCTCATAGTCTCGAAGGGTATGAGCCATGGTATGTGCTGACGTGTCTCACATGTGCTCCTCCATTTTTCGGCAAAAGGCCCGGTAATTCGCCCCAGCTCATGCAAGGTCTCACACAACGGCATCCGTGAAGTTACAAGGACCGTGTGGATACCGAAATCTGAGGTGCGACACCATTTCTCTCCGATTTAGGAGGATTTTTTCTACGAGAACAGTGTCGCTGCGAGCTAAGCCTGAAGAAAGCAGGACCTAGCGGCCGTGCATAGGCGTGGTCCGGCGGGGCCATCGACCTTGCCGGGGACCTAGAGGCGACGTGCTTCAAGAAAATGGCGTCCGCTATGCGTGTGGAAGTGGAGGGTGAAGAAATAATGCCGGAGGAAGTTTCCCAGAAGTTTGGCTGGCACGTCGCCGGTAAGAAGAAGACCCAAGAGCAAGAGAGCAAGCTAAGTCTAACCCCGGTCAACGGGGGGCCGGCGGCTGCCGGGCATCGTCGCGCGCAGCGGAAAAATTTCAAGAGCAAGCTACTCAAGGCAGCGAGGATGCCTGTGTTGCCGAGGCAAGATATCAAGATCGTCATGCGTCCCAGGGGAGGTCTGGACATTGGGGAAGTATCTAGATTCGAGATCAGCCGAGCCATCGTCGCAGCTGCGAATGTGAGTGGCGAGGAGGTGACGCAAGATGTTGTTTGCCCGAACAAACAGCAAAACATAGTTGTTATCAGTACGCCTAAGCGAGAGAACGCGGACCGCTAGTCGGCAGTCAGAAGCCTCACTATCAACGGCACGGCACACGAAGTCAGCGCCTACGAGACCGCCCCCCACGGCACCGTTAAGGGCGTCATCAGGGGTGTCCCGATGACGGACACTATTCAAGAAATCAACGACTACATCGTTCAAGAGTATAACCCCGCTGCTATGCAAGCCAACCGCATCGGCAAGACGACGACGGTGGTCATCGCATTCGACGGCGACAAGGTCCCGAACTACATCAGATACGGCAACCTGCTGGTCGAGTGTTCGTTGTATCGCAAGCAGATCGATATGTGCTACCGTTGTGGTCGCCTCGGTCACCGGATGTACGTTTGTCCTAACCCCGAAGACAAGATATGCCGCGGTTGCGGCATGAAGAATCCCGAAGAAAGTCATGTTTGCAGTAACCCCAAGTGCAGCCTCTGCGGGGGCAACCACTTCACCGCGGACAAGGAGTGTACAGCGAGGTTCAAGACGCCATACGTCGTTCGAAAACGGCGTTGGGAACGTCAGCAACGAGAACAGGTGCAGCAGCAGCGGCAGCAGCCGCGGGGGCCAGCGTGGCAACAGACAGCGTGGCAGCCACCGAGCGGGTGTCGCAGCCGCTCCCAGACCAGGCACGAGCGATACCAGGTCACCATGGGCAGCTGGGGCTCGCAGGCGAGAATCTCGTTCGAGGTCCAAGTCTAAGACCCGGCGGAGCAACGGCGCCGAGAAACAGGTGGGCTGGGCAGCGGGGTCTCCCGTCGCTCTCGACAATAGCAATTTCCCTCCCCTCCCCTCCTCCCGCCCTTCCAAAGACAACGAGTGTAGACACTGTTTGGAACTCAAGGAGATGATAGAGAGGCAGAACAATCAAATCAAGGACCAAAACAATCAGATAAAAGCAATGATGGAGCGTATCGAGACGCTCAGTAGAACAAAGAACAGTGATAATGACGTCATTGCAGTTAAAAGGAAAGTACCCAAGAGAGACACCACCAGCGCTACTCCAGCGGTGACGAAGCTGATCACGTCATCGGCGCAGATCACATCACCGGCGTTGACGCAGTCAGTGACGCAAACTCCACAGACAGAAACGGCAGTGGTTGCCATGGAGGAAGAGAAGGCTGAGGCCGCCGTTGCTCCGACAATGGAGTCGGTCATGAGCATGCTTACGCAAATCTCCAGCCAAGTTTCCCAAATGTCTGCGCAAGTGAACAATCTAACAGTAAGAATGGATAATGTGGAGGCCAAATGCAGCCAACTCTCCGTTAGAGTCATGACGATGGATGCGAAAAATAAGCATCTCACCGTTGCCAAGATGAAGTCACCACGGCTTAATCTGTGGGTCAGGCCGCGAAAAGTTGGTTCCGTGCGCAAATCTACCGCTCAAAAAGTAGAAAATGACGAAGACTAAAGGAAAGCAGAAAGAGACTGCGGTGTTATTTCAATGGAACTGTAGGAGTATTAGAAACAAGATAGGGGAGTTACAACTATTCGTTGATAAATTGGGCCAAAAACCGGATATCATAGCGTTACAAGAGACCAACGGCCGGGCCAAGCTCGCGGGATACATTACGTATACGGACCCTAGCGAAAAGGGTACTGCGATCTTGGTCCGCAGCAACGTGGCGGCCACACAACACGTGACCGCTCAGCGAGGCTGCGAACATACGCTCATCGAAATTCACAGCAGAAGAGTGGGGGGGGGGGGACAAGAACTTTTTCGTCCTGAATGCTTATTGCCGACCGTCCAGCAGGGTCATTGACTTTGAAGGCACCACATTGGACTGCATTAAAGAAGCAAAAACAAGACCGATTTTAGTGCTAGGAGATTTTAACGCCGCCCACACGATGTGGGGTTATAAATATTCGTCCAAAAGAGGAAACCAATTGGTTAAAGCTATAGAGGACCACGACATGGAGGTGGTTAACGAACCGGGCGTACCAACCAGGACAGGCACTAGCACGGTCAGAGACACCACACCTGATCTGACGCTAGTTCGGGGGAACCTCGACGTAACTTGACGTAACACGGGGGCAAATCTTGGCTCGGATCACGATATAATTTGTGTTACCCTCGGGGGCCCGGGACTGACATCAAGGCGAAACTGGGTCAAGCCAACATTACAGACTGGGACCGGTTACGTAGAAGCGCAGACAGTGAAGGCGAGGACGAAAACCAAGACACCAAGACGTATGAGGCATGGGCCAAAAAGCAACGCGAATTTGTAAAGAAATTTACGCAGAAGATTACTACTACCACGCAAATTCCATTCGTAGACAGCAGGCTTAGTCACATGTGGGCGGCCAGGCACGGTCTTACTCGAAGGTGGAAGAGGCAAAGACATAACAAGAAGCTTCGCAGACGTATACACGCGCTCAACAAGCAAGTGACCGAGTATGCGGAACAACTATGCAGGGAAAACTGGATGAAGATGTGTGATGACCTGCAAGGCACACTGTCTACGAAGAAGACTTGGAAGCTGTTGCGACACCTCATAGATCCATTAAAAAGCAAGAGCGCATGCGTCCGAGACCTAACAAGAACGGTCAACAGTTACGACGGGGACGGGGAGAAGCTCATTCGTGAACTCACAAGTAAATACCTCAAGACCGAGAAGAGCGGTAACCCGACTCACGAGTATGAAGGCGATAGCAACGTCGAGATGGACGAAGCCTTCACCGAACTGGAGCTGGTTGCGGCCATCGATGAAAGTAATCAAGGCAGCGCACCGGGAATTGACGGCGTTACATACGAGATGCTAAAAAATATGGGCGACAAAAGCCGAGCTGAACTGCTAAACCTCGTCAACGCGTCCTGGGAGAAGGGTTCGTTACCAAAAGAATGGAAAGAAGCGGAGGTGCATTTCATTCCCAAGCCGGGGAAACCACCCCACGTCGACAATCTACGCCCCATCTCCCTCACGTCATGTGTAGGGAAGGTGGTCGAGCGTATGGTGTTCAAGAGACTTCAGAGACATTTGGATGTCACTGATCAGATGCCACCGACCATGTACGGATTCCGTAGGCACCTGAGCACGCAAGACGTCTTGGTGCAAATACACGAGCTGGTTATCAAGCAAGCGAAGACCCCTACGCCAAGAGCTATCCTGGCGCTCGATCTCAAGGGGGCCTTCGATAACGTCACACACGAAAGTATTCTTCGTAACCTGCACCAAACGGGATGCGGAAAGCGGACATTCAAATATGTGCAGGATTTCTTAACCAGTAGAACGGCAACCATCAAAATTGGAGAGGAGAAGTCGGAACCGATAGCCCTGGGAGACAGAGGCACTCCGCAAGGATCGGTTCTTTCGCCGCTTCTCTTCAACCTGGCACTCCTCCCTCTCCCGACTTTGCTTCAAGACATAGAGGGCATAGATCACGCTCTCTATGCAGACGATATCACTGTGTGGACGTCGAGGGCAGGGTCGGAGAGTTGGATGGAGGAGACCCTTCAGAGAGTGGCAAAGACCGTGCACGAGTTCGCTAAATCGTGCGGCCTCAGTTGCTCACCACAGAAGTCCGAGTTACTCGTCATCAACCCATGAAGAAAGAAAGGAGACCAAGAGAACGTACGCATCACCATCGACGGGACGACCATAACACCAACCACGCAAGCACGTATCCTGGGTGTCGTCTTCCAGAACAATGGCAAGGCGGGAGCGTCGATCGACAAAATCAAAGTTTCAACGGAACAAATTTCGAACATGATCAGAAGAGTCACAAACAGACAAAGGGGATTGAAGGAGGACGATGTACTGACGCTCGTCCACGCCTTCTTGACGTCGCGCATCGTTTACGCGGCGCCGTACCTCAAGTTACTGAAGAAAGACAGGGACCAGTTGAACGTCATTATACGAAAGGCAACCAAGATGGCGCTGGGCATTCCGAAGCATTCTTCGACCGACAAGCTTCTCGGCATGGCCAAGCACAACGTCGTCGAAGAGCTAATAGAAGCTCATCTATCAAATCAAAGAGTTCGGCTCAGTCAGACGTCGGCGGGACGTCGCGTTCTTGCCAAGTTGGGCTGGCAAGAGGCAGAGCGGAAGGAAACGGGGCCGTTACCCAGGTTGTGGGTGCATAAAATCCACAGTAAGCCACTGCCTAGAAACATGAGGTCGGGTCGTAACGACGGCCGCAGAGCAGCTCGTATAGCGGCCTTGACGGAGACTTTGGGTCAAATAGTAGAAGAGGAAGAGGGGGTCACTCTCTTCACAGACGCTTCGTTACCCAAGTTTTCATCGAAAGCAACGCTGGCAGTTACGACGCGGGATGTGCTCGTAACCTGCGCCTCCATCAAGACGTCTTTTCCAGAGGTGGCAGAAGAGGCCGCTATAGCGCTAGCACTCGCGCAGCCCAAGGTGGGAAGAATTGTCACCGACTCGCAGAAGGCGTATAACAACTACAGGAAGGGGTGGGTGTCTCTTGCGGCACTAGATATTCTCCAAAGTAAACGCGACGTACCTAAAATGAAAGTTGAGTTAATATGGACACCGGCTCACTCTGGGCTGGAGGGCAACGAACTTGCCCACCAGTTCGCCCGAGAGATGGAACACCGGGTTGAGGAAGATGAGCCACAGTCCATATTTACTTACAGAGACATTACGAACCATTATAAGACGGAGAGGCGCCGTTACCCCGATCCTCACAAATCGCTTAGCAGAGAACAGCAAGCTATCTACAGGCAAATACAGGCAGGATCCTTCCCGCACCCTTACCTTCAAAACAAGATGTACCCGGAAAGGTACGAGAAGGATTGTAACTTCTGCAAAACTCATTTAGGCACGCTCCAACACGTCATTGGAGTATGCAATTTCATCAAGGCGATCCCCCCACCTCTTAACTGCCCCACTACCCTACCCCATGCCTCATCCACCCTTACCGAGCGATGGGAGACCTTGCTAACCAGCACCGCCCTGGAAGACCAGCTCGTCCTGATCTCCAGGGGCCAGGCGGCTAGGGAAGCATATGGGTCCCGTGAAGAGGGAACCACTTCCATCGACGGCGTCTAAGATGATGTCGAGCTCGGCTCAATAAAGTTGTTTCTCTCTCTCTCTCTCTCTTCATAGCTACTCACTTTGCGTGGGCTAGCTGCGATGACAGTGCCTCTGTGAGCGTTGTCGGTGGTATTAATGTGGGTGAGTCGGCACCAAAAGGAGAGTGGTTTACGCGTTTCTTGTTGCAGACACATCGCTTGCGATGCCACACCGATCCGGCCCAACCGAGCGCCCAGCAGCGGACGTGTATCGGTTTTATCAGAGAATGTGGTTGCAGTTGCGAGTAAAATAATGACCACCGACCAAGACAATAAATGTGCGGGCGCACTCTTCGTCACGATGACCACCCGCCAAGACAACACGTGAATTCGAACCTTTGTTCAAAATTCTGTGTCACCTATGTGTCGTGTGCTAAACAGCTTCGCTGCTCATCCACCTTCACAGAGTGCTGATGCTTTCTTGTGGCACACTTCTGCTAGCCTGTTTTTCTGTCATTTTACAAAATAAAGTATCTTGTTGGATAGTTTATTTCATTACAGTAGTAATTTTTACTCCCCTAATAAGTGCAGCTTTCCTTCAGTACGAAAGAGTCAAATTATGCGATACGGTTGTTAGACCATACATGTATAGACAAGCACGCTACGTAGAACACATTAGAGTGTCACCACCTGACAAGAGATTTGGCGCCAAAGCATACGGCACTACGCAAAACCCATCCAAGTATCTGCTCTATCAGTTTATACGTACAACCATGCTCTGAGCGGCATCATTCCACACGAAACGTCCCGTACCCTATAAGTTACGATCGCCGATTCCTTTGGAAAAATTGGGCTAGTTGGCTACTGTGTGAATCAGGCTCTAGCAAAGTAGTTTTTACGAAAAAAAAATTTGTTGGTGACGTAGTGCACTTATATGTTTCCGCGAATAAGCAAATGTAGGTTCGAGCTAAAATTTTTAACTCAAGTACAATAAACAATTTTGTTAGAATATTTACCGGCGTGAATCATTCATGTTCATTCATAGGTCAACATGTTTATGAATTTTCCTCGTTTAAACGACTAAATAAAAAAGCAAGAAATTGTGTTTTTCAAATTTTTTCCTGAAACCGTAGTTCATGCGAAAAATAATGTTAGAAAATCAAATTTAGCACTTTTCTAGAAGATCACTTCTGAATTTCCCCAAAGTCACTTTTTGATGATGTTCAGACCTAAATTAGGCATTAAGGCCCTCAAGTTAAAGACATAAAATAGGTAATGTTATGTGTTGTTATATGAGCTAGGCATCAGAAAATTTTCATTTCAGCTAACTTTGTTTGAGGCGAGAAAAACAATTGTGTAGTCCACAACCAAAGCCACCAGCAGGCATTGCAGAACACGTGCGGGCCACAAATGAATTTTCGCCGTGCTTATTAGCTCTTGATGCATGAAATATGGGCTCTTGCTTTTTTATGCCCGTAAAATAGCAGGGCGTCTACCAACCGGGAAAACCGGGAATTCTCAGGGATTTTGAATAGTCTGGAAATACCAAGGGAAATCTCAGGGAATTTGTACGTCTATCAGGGAAAATTAGCTGTGATTGTATTGAAAGGGAACGAAAGTTGCGGTAATCCTGGCTCGAGTAACAAAGAGGAGTGGTAACGAATCTATTTTGGCGTCGTGCAATCAGCTGGAGGAGATGCTAGTGTAAAGTCAAAGACCGGCTTTCCGGACGCCCGATAATTCCGATAGCTTCGGGGCACCACCACGTACCCCATAGCAGGCACGTACCCAAGGGGAGGCCCGCTCCCCCCCACCCCCGAAATTAAGACGCAACCCCCACCCCCCGCATCCACGTCACCATTTTCTCCACACATTCCTAAAGCGCCGCCAAATCAATGTTGAAACTTGACAGCTATTCGGCGGTCAACATTTTGGTGCATTTTTCACTCCTTTTGTATGGCGTAGTTATCGTAATCTCCTGGAATGTGAAGGCCAGTTTCTTCATCGATTCGGTGCCAACGCGATTAACTGGAGATGCATTCAATTGTCGCCGTCTTTTCGCCGGTCACGCGCATCGCTTTTGCTTCTTTAGTTCAACCTTCTCTGTTTAGACTTATCCAGGGACCAGGAAAGGGATTCCGTTCGTGGTCAGCTGGTTTGTATGCACGTGGAACGACTTGCGACCAGAGAAGATGGCGATTGCGTCTAACTTTTCTTTTTGTTTCATTATTTCCTCGAGTGACGGCTCGCCGCGACGCTGACATCCTCGGAACCATATACGCGTGATATGATTTAGATAAGGTGGACAATAAAATAATACGAGACAGCATCCATCATCAAACCATGCAATAACCATTAAACTCATAGGCAATATGACTGTCACCTGTTAGCTCGTCTAGTTTTTCGCTAATTGTGCAGCTCTTTTCGTGCAAGATTGCCAACTGGAAACAATAGTCGCAATGATTTGAGAAATTAAGCGATCTACTGAGGGAGAAAGTCAAGGCAACAGCCAAACAGGAAGTAAAAGCGAAAATTAACAAATTTAACAGTTTTTTTTATAAACATATCGATGGATCAACATCCCTTTGTTTAAAAAGGAAGTAGAGAAAATGCCACCGGAATTGAAGGACAATTCTGAGTGTTCTGAATGATGCTTCTACAGTTATCATTCCAGCCGCCTAACGTAGCCACTTCTCTGCTGTGCTTATGTAGGTGTTTTTCTAACCTTCCGCGGTGGGTGCAGTACGCGTAAAGTCACAGCTTCTTGCACTATACGCGGTTGTATATGAATGGCGGCCACGCATCGTTACGTAACTTCCCAAATAACAATACGAGTCGGTTGTGGCACTTCACTTCGTAGAGCATAAGTGAGGGATCCAAAAGAAATGTGATTGTTCCCCAAGTATATATTTCTCTATATTTCTTCCAGAGCTAATTCAATAAGCGCTGCCATAGTCGGATACAAATTAAGTCTGCAATAAAGCCCTGCTCACGCCCTCATAACCGCCAGCCACTGTTCCTCCGCGAGGCTGCAAATAATTCGTACTTCAAACTTTTCCTGTTACCCAAATAAGGCGGTAACCACAGAAATAAAATTATTAGTGCGTAATTTTCTACCTTTTTTATTTTTTTTATTCAATACTGCCAACCGCCATTTGGTAGCCAAGGCAGGAGTGGTACAAACATACATCGCTGTACAACGCGATGCAACAAAGCGAGCGCACGCACAATAAAAAAGCAAACACAGGAGCAAGAACAAATATTTCGCGTTTCTCAAGAAGAAATGCAACATAAATAAGAGCATGAACAAACACACTACGTCTATAACAGAGACACGACAGCAGATAAGGAATCTGGGTTTGTCAAGCTGACCACGTCACGCGGTAGCCCGTTCCATTCTGCTATTGTTTTTGGAAAGAAAAAAAACTGGTAAGCTTTAGTTCGGCATCGTGGCACTACTATTTTTGAGTTGTGTTTGCCGCGTGTTGGGCGAGAAGTGTTATATTCTATGTAAGAGTGAAAATTCATCATCATCATCAGCCTGGTTACGCCCACTGCAGGGCAAAGGCCTCTCCCATACTTCTCCAACAACCCCGGTCATGTACTAATTGTCGCCATGCCGTGCCTGCAAACTTCTTAATCTCATCCGCCCACCTCACTTTCTGCCGCCCCCTGCTACGCTTCCCTTCCCTTGGGATCCAGTCCGTAACCCTTAATGACCATCGGTTGTCTTCCCTCATCATAACATGTCCTGCCCATGCCCATTTCTTTTTCTTGATTTCAACTAAGATGTCATTAACTCGCGTTTGTTCCCTCACCCAATCTGCTCTTTTCTTATCCCTTAACGTTACACCTATCATTCTTCTTTCCATAGCTCGTTGCGTAGTCCTCAATTTGAGTAGAACCCTTTTCGTAAGCCTCCAGGTTTCTGCCCCGTAAGTGAGTACTGGTAAGACACAGCTATTATATGCTTTTGTCTTGAGGGATAATGGCAACCTGCTGTTCATGATCTGAGAATGCCTGCCAAATGCACCCCAGCCCATTCTTATTCTTCTGATTATTTCCGTCTCATGATCCGGATCCGCTGTCACTACATGCCCTAAGTGGATGTATTCCCTTACGACTTCCAGTGCCTCGCTGCCTATTGTAAATTGCTGTTCTTTTCCGAGACTGTTAAGCATTACTTTAGTTTTCTGCAGATAAATTTTTAGACCCACTCTTCTGCTTTGCCTCTCCAGGTCAGTGAGCATGCATTGTAATTGGTCCCCCGAGTTACTAAGCAAGGCAATATCATCAGCGAATCGCAAGTTACTAAGGTATTCTCCATTAACTTTTATCCCCAATTCTTCCCAATCCAGGTCTGTGAATAACTCCTGTAAACACGCTGTGA
Organism: Dermacentor albipictus; assembly: GCF_038994185.2. Taxonomy (NCBI): domain Eukaryota; kingdom Metazoa; phylum Arthropoda; class Arachnida; order Ixodida; family Ixodidae; genus Dermacentor; species Dermacentor albipictus. The sequence continues at coordinate 6,493,306 of NC_091822.1, read as the reverse complement.
ATAGCATTGGAGATATCGTATCTCCCTGCCTGACGCCTTTCTTTATTGGTATATTGTTGCTTGCTTTATGGAGGACTACGGTGGCTGTCGAGCCGCTATAGATATCTTTCAGTATTTTTACATACGGCTCGTGCACACCCTGATTCCGTAATGCATCCATGACTGCTGAGGTTTCGACCTCAGCAGTTATGGATGACAATGAACAACATTGCAACAGACAATGCAACAGACAATGAAAGCTGTATATAACGATTGGTTATATTCCGCACATTTCTCTATCACCTGATTGATAGTGTGAATATGATCTATTGTTGAGTAGCCTTCACGGAATCCTGCCTGGTCCTTTGCTTGACAGAAGTCTAAGGTGCTCCTGATTCTATTTGCGATTACCTTAGTACATAGGTTGTAGGCAACGGACAGTAAGCTGATCGGTCTATAATTTTTCAAGTCTTTGGCGTCCCCTTTCTTATGGATTAGGATTAAGTTAGCGCTCTTCCAAGATTCCGGTACGCTCGAGGTCATGAGGCATTGCGTATGCAGGGTGGCCAGTTTCTCTAGAACAATCTGTCCACCATCCTTCAACAAATCTGCTCTTACCTGATCCTCCCCAGCTGCCTTCCTCCTTTGCATATCTCCCAAGGCTTTCTTTACTTCTTCCGGTGTTACCTTTGGGATTTCGAATTCGTCTAGACTATTTTCTCTTCCATTATCATAGTGGGTGCCACTGGTACTGTATAAATCTCTATAGAACTCCTCAGCCACTTGAACTATCTCATCCATATTAGTAATGATATTGCCGGCTTTGTCTCTTAACGCATACTTCTGATTCTTGCCAATTCCTAGTTTCTTCTTCACTGTATTTAGGCTTCCTCCGCTCCTGAGAGCATGTTCAATTCTATCCTAATATACTTCCTTATGTCAGCTGTCTTACGCTTGTTGATTAACTTCGAAAGTTCTGCCAGTTCTATTCTAGCTGTAGGGTTAGATGCTTTCATACATTGGCGTTTCTTGATCAGATCTTTCGTCTCCTGCGATAGTTTGCTGGTATCCTGCCTAACGGAGTTACCACCGACTTCCATTTCACACTCCTTATTGATGCCCACAAGATTGTCGCTCATTGCTTCAACACTAAGGCCCTCTTCCTGAGTCAAAGCCGAATACCTGTTCTGTAGCTTGATCTGGAATTCCTCTATTTTCCCTCTTACCGCTAACTCATTGATCGGCTTCTTATGTACCAGTTTCTTCCGTTCCCTCCTCATGTCTAGGCTAATTCTAGTTCTTACCATCCTGTGGTCACTGCAGCGCACCTTGCCGAGCACGTCCACATCTTGTATGATGCCAGGGTTAGCGCAGAGTATGAGGTCTATTTCATTTCTAGTCTCGCTGTTCGGGCTCCTCCACGTCCACTTTCGGCTATCCCGCTTGCGGAAGAAGTTATTGATTATCCTCATATTATACTGTTCCGCAAACTCTACTAATAACTCTCCCCCGCTATTCCTAGTGCCTATGCCATATTCCCCCACTGCCTTGTCCCCAGCCTGCTTCTTGCCTACCTTGGCATTAAAGTCGCCCATTAGTATAGTGTATTTGGTTTTCACTCTACCCATCGCCGATTCCACGTCTTCATAGAAGCTTTCGACTTCCTGGTCATCATGACTGGATGTAGGGGCGTAGACCTTTACAATCTTCATTTTGTACCTCTTATTAAGTTTCACAACAAGACCTGCCACCCTCTCGTTAATGGTATAGAGTCCCTGTCTGTTACCAGCTATATTCTTATGAATCAGGAATCCGACTCCTAGTTCTCTTCTCTCCGCTAAGCCCCGGTAGCACAGGACGTGCCCGTTTTTCAGCACTGTGTATGCTACTTTTGGCCTCCTAGCGTCACTGAGCCCTATTATATCCCATTTACTGCCCTCTAATTCCTCCAATAGCACCCCTAGACTCGCCTCACTAGATAACGTTCTAGCGTTAAACGTTGTCAGGTTCATATTCCAATGGCGGCCTGTCCGGAGCCAGTGAATCTTAGCACCCTCTGCTGCGTCGTAGGTCTGACCGCCGCCGTGGTCAGTTGCTTCGCAGCTGCTGTGGACTGAGGGCCGGGGTTTGATTGTTGTGTTCATATAGGAGGTTGTGGCCGAGTACTGCACCAGGGTGGCCAATCCTGCTCTGGTGAGGGAGTGTGTTACCGGTTCTGGTCACCGGGATCAGGCCACACTCCAGGCCTGTTTGTGCAATTTTATCAACACGCGGATTTTTTTTTAATCCGCTGGAAAATTGCCGGCACCGGGATTCGAACCATGGACCTCTTGCACGCGAGGCGGGTGTTCTACCTCTACGCCACCGCTGCACCCCTCAAAATTAAAATTAGAGTCAAAATTAATGTGTGCTCAATATTAATAATACCATGCAGCACCTTTAAACGGTGTAACTTGCGGCGGGATTGAAGCGTCTAGAGTTCAGATTGCCTTAGTAGATTGGTGACAGACACCTGTCTACCATATGCGTTGTAGATGAATCTTAGTGCTTTCTTTTGAACACCTTCAATGCGATTTATATCTAATTGGGGGTGCGGATCCCAAAGAACGTCTGCATATTCCAGCAATGGGCGTACTAATGAAGTGTAGGCTGTTAATTTTGTTTTAGTTATGCAGTGCTTTATGCGGTTTCTTAACAGCCAAAGCATGTTGGACGCCTTTGAAACCAGATGCCCCATCTGCGAGCTCCAGCTTAAATTACTGCCAAATACAACCCCCAGGTATTTGTATTCATTTACATGAGAAATGGCTGTGCCGTTAATTGTGTGTGTGTAAATATGAGCATGCTTCTTGCGTGTAATTGTCTTTTTTGCACACTTTGAGGTGTTTAAAGACATTTCCCAGCACAGACACCACTTTGAAACCTCTGGCAGGTAATTGTTTAGTATAGTATGATCCTCAGCATTTTGAATGGGTAGGTATACAACGCAGTCGTCTGAGAAAAAACGGCATCATACTGGGGAATTGAAGCTCAAGTCATTTAAATAAAAAAGGAACAGAAGTGGACCAAGCATGGAGCCTTGGGGGACTCCCGAAAGAACTGAAGCCGGTGAAGAATTGAAACCAGAGATCTGGACGTACTGGTGGCGTTCAGAAAGGTAGAAATTAAGCCACTGAACAAGTCGCTGATGTTGTAGTAGTTGTCGGAGTTTTACCATCAGCTCACGTTGCGAAACACGATCGAAAGCCTTCGCGAAATCTAGAAACATTGCGTCTATTAGCCCACCATTATCAAGGCATGCCAAGAATTCATTGGTTGTGTGAATGAGTTTTGTTACAGTGGACAGGCCACACCGAAACCCGTATAGGCTACTAGAAAAGCAGTTGGTACTTTCTAAAAAGGAGCTGAAGTGCTTGAAAATGAAATGCTCCAGAATCTTACCCGAAGTACATACTAGTGAAACTGGCCTGTAGTTACTTACACAAAATTTGCCGCCAGATTTGTGAATGGGGACGACCTTCGCAACCTTCCAGTCAGTTGGAACTTCCGAATTTAAAAGGCTTTCATTGTAAATGACCACAAGGTATCTAGCATACCATTCCACGTAGCGGGAGAGAAACGTATTTGGGATGGCATCTGGTCTCGGAGACTTTGTTGCGTTCAAATTAAGCAGGGCTGCAACAACGCCTTCGACAGATATTTTTAAGTCTGGCAAGATAAGGCACGGTGTTTGAAATTCTGGGGTGTACGTACTATCCGTTGTAGACACTAAAGAAAAGTGATCATTAAAAGCTGATGCAATGCAATAAGGATCATTAATTTCCCTGTGATCCGAACGAATTTTACTGACTGGATCCTCCTTCTGTGTCTGTAGTCAGAAACTTATGCATTTTAGCATTAAAAACGTTATACTTCGATTGTTTTATTTTCATGCGCAGCTCGATGCGAAGGGACTGCAAAGAAACGCGACCTGTTCTAAATGGTGTAGTTCCTAGGCGCTTAATGCGACGTTTAAGCTGGATCACTTCACGCGTAATCCACGGACTAGTGCGATTTATTTTACTATATTTCTTCGGCACGTATCTTGTGATACATTAATTCACAATAATCTTGAAGTTCACCCATAGGTCATTGACATTCATGAGACCAGCCGCGTGTTTTTATATGAATTGATCGTAGTCTTGCTCCAATAAATCTAACATCCTTTCGTCTAGGGCATTGTTAAAGTCGAGAAACGGTTTTCTTAACTCAAGGGCTGGCGGCCGCACCATGTTGCTTTTGAACAGCACTGCTTCGTGGTCAGAAATACCTGGGATGATATCAATAGAGAAACCGAATCTTTCAATGGCATCGCTTATAAACACAAGATCAAGAAGTGAGCTTGCTCCTGATGCAATACGTGTCGGTCCCTGTACGACCTGCTTTAAGTTGAATGCTAAGGCAATGTCGAGCAAAAGATTGGCATGTTGATATCAAGTTACTCCGGACAGAAGTTTCTAATTAATTTTTGGCACGTTAAAGTCTCCACACATCATTATGTGAGTTCCATAAATTCGTGCAATCGTTCAAGAACCGAAATGTCAGCATCGGGGGGTCTGTACACATAACCAATCAAAATGTTCAGATGACAAAACCGAAGCAAAATCCCAACCATTTCGATGCCTGTGTTATGGGGAATAACTGTGTTATCTAATTCCTTTTTGTAGCTATAGCCACGCCCCCTCCCCTTGTGCTGCGATCATGCCGTACTATCTCGTGGGTATTGGGTATCACTTCTGTATCTGGAATTGCTTCATTCAGCCATGTTTCAGTTATGATTGTGACATCTGGGTCATGTGTGATAAGGAGAGCGTCTGGGTCATCGCATTTATTCCAAATGCTTCTGACATTGATATACAACAGAGAAAACGGTAGAGGGCCTGCAGTGGGGTGGACATCTACTCGTTGGCTGGGTAATCGCGCAGTCTGTGCATTTCTGTCATATTTACAAGTAACCTGGCAAGCTTGTCATTCACCACTTACAGGCACCCTCTCCTCACGAGTTTCGTCCCATCTCAACAGCTTTCCTTTTATCTTTATCTTGTCAAAAAAAACCCGACCTTTTCACCGTTCGCTTTCTGCTGTTGGGCGCTGACCCAAAGCTTCTTCCGTATCGACTGAACCCGTGGCGAAAAGTCTTCAGAGATGCTGTATGCTGTGTTTTTCAGCTTTCTGCAGTTTTGAAGAATCCTACCCTTGTCCCTTCCGTCCAACAACTTAAAGATAATTGGGAGGCATTCTTTCTTCAGCGGGCCTTCCAATTCTGTGGAATCGCTCGATGGATACATTAAAAACGTGCAGTATGTCAGTCAAAATTTGTTTGACACAAATGCTTCTAGGTCCTGGTGTTGCTCTTCATTGTTTTCTTTCACGCTATAAACAATAAGGTTACTTATTCTACACCTGTTTTCCAAGTCGTCAACTTTCCGGAGCAAAGTTTCGACAGTGTTTTGCAGTCCATCGACTTTCTGGGAATAATCAGTGACAGTTGAGGTGAGTCCGTCCAGTTTCCTTTCGATAGACGCTATCCTCTCATGTGTTTTGCCTAGTTGTTGACTTACAGACTGTGTGGTTCGTTTCAGTGCACTCAGTTCATCAATAATTTGTTTAATCATAGTTTCAGTAGTATTAGGGCCAGGATTAGGTTCCACATTGCCTCGCCTGTTATAGTGGAATGGCCAAATTCTAATTCTGTATTAACTGAAATAACATGCTAGCTTTGCAGCAACTATTTATTGTCAAGTTTCACTACGGTTGGCAGGGAAGTTTCATGAGTAAATCGGGTTGAGCAGTGAAATGAACGGCACCGCAGACTTTTGCAGAGCGAAATGCTCAGACTCCATACATTTTGTCCATGTCTGTTGAACACATCATTGCTTCCGCTGATGAAAAGACTCTTCAAGAACAGCAGACGCTCCGGAGGTATCAAGTACGACGCCATTTTGAAAAGGCCGCATGACGACGATTTTGTTTCCTTCTGTGATTGGCGGGTGAAGTAACACAACTCCGCGCAGTTTGTGTGCCTTGGTTGCCAACAGCTGTTTTTTAAGTGGTGTTCTACTAAAGTAATCTTTATTTTACACTTTCGCTTCTTTACTTGTTCTTGGAAATGTTCTTCCTGCGCTTCTTTCCTGCACAAGTCCATTTGACGTAGTTCCTTGTATGCCCAGTTAAGGAAAGGGGTATCGCACAGGCGTACCTGTAAAATACACCTTATTTCATTGCTCTTTTGTGGGTTTATGCGTTTTTATGGCGAATGGTCGAAGTTATTCACATTTGTACTAGTAAAATACTCTCCCCCTCATTTGCATGTAAGTTACCTTGGGTTGCCCCCCCCCCCCCCCCGAAAAGAAATCCTGGGTACGTGCCTGCCCCATAGAGTCAATGTATAAGCACATCTAAAATTTTGGACTCAAGAACCCTTCACCGTCCGATTTTCCGAATTTCTTGCCGTGACCACATCTCCGAAATGGCATTAATGAAAGCCACCACCGCCGCCATTTTGATTACCCCGCCGCTTTGAACGGCGCTCTTTTAAGCATATCCGCTTGCAGCCGTAGCCACGACCGCATCAGCGCTAGGCCCAGCTGCTTCGACGTTCGCTGTTAAGCTTCTTGCCGTTTGGTGCCGCGTTTCTCATTGAGAGAATTCGCTACTGTCAGCAATGTGACTCCGCCTTTGTGATCCTCGCTATTAGCTTCGAAGTTCGGAAAGCATGGTGGTTGCATAAGGCAGCTTCCTGAAAGTTATCTTCGCCTTAGTACAGTATTGTGACGTAGTGAAGTATGCCCAAAAGCACTGCGGTGAAGCATAACAAGGGCGGGAAGGGGCAATTGTCACGGCGTGCCGTATGTATTCCTTAATTATGCACGCGTACACTCGCCATCTCCTGTCACAGTACGAGCACAGATATGCCTAATATGTGTACGGGCAGGCATGCAGAGCTTTTTCGGATGTGCTTGTGGCGATTTGAGCCTTTAAGGGCAGTAAAAGACATGCATTCATTTTGTCGAACTGCCCGATTTTTCGGGCGATTTCGCGGCCCCTATGGAGTACTAAAGATCATACGTTGACTGTACAACTGACCAAGAGGATGGTTAAAATGGTTCCTGAAGCGAACGTGCGTCGGATGGAGGACGAGAACAGAAAGGACCTACGCGCTGAGGAAATAACGGGAAAGGAAGCTTGCCGCCACTTCTTTAAAGGAGCTTGACCTAATAAAAAAAGTATTGGCTGACGTCGAGATGCAGGTGTCCCTCATCGAAACCAAAATCAACTTTCGAGCAGCTGAGACGCAACACTGAGCGAGGCGTTGTGCGCGGCCTGAGAGCATCTCTGGACAGTGGAGGGTGATTTGATTTGCTGTTGAGAGAGAATCTCACTTGTGACAAAGATCGGACGTCGTACCAATGAGCTTGTAATCAACTGATAGAAATAGCTCACATTCAAAAATATTTCCTTCGGTATGCACCTCATTTTTATTCGTATTTGAGAACGCTGGACTGGATTTGCAATTAGGTTTTACCATTTTTTTCGAAGGTATATTGTTTGCTGAGTATTTCACTGTAGCCCCCCCCTTCTTTTCTGTTCTTTTATTGACTAAAATAAGCACAACTCTTTATCATAGAAGCTCAATAAAGTCATTTTTAAAACTTTTTAATATGCTTACTAGAAAGTGACAGCATCGGGCGACTGGTGTCAGCCCGCCTTGACATAAAACAAAGTTCTGTGTCACTCAGGGAATTTCGAAAATCCACTGAGGGAAAACCTGTAAAACTCAGAAAATTTGGAAATGTCAACTTGGCAGACACCCTGAGTTAAGTACCGCTTACGGTGTTTGAAGGTTTGATGCCGCCGTAGCTAGATTTCACGATAAATAATTTTTGTTTAGCAATTAACCATGACTGCTTCGAGGTCGTCGTCAGGACCAGACAGTTAACAGACAGGATATGCTGTGCACGGCACTGATATATTATTTTGTGACTATTACGTATCCGCAGATTACGAGTCATGCAAGAACTTGAATCATCAACACTTACTCGCCAACCGTGGCATAGGAAAAGACATTTCCAATTTGCAGGCTATAGACTCGTATAAGTGACCGTGGGCCTGGTCACGTGCCGTTTTCATTTTGGTGTAAAACGGCAGAGAAAAGAAAAAAACGACCGTGTGCTTATTTTACTTCCGTTTAGAACAGAAGATTAACTTAACCACTATGTGGCAGTTTAGAAAGCTCTCGCATCTGGGGCGTGATCGCCTGCCAGACTGCCTCGTGAACTGATGAAAACGCGTTGTTTGCGATCTACTTATGGTCATGTCAAGTGAAACAGCACACGTTCGCTCGGGAAATAGTCACAGTGCATATGTGTGTCAGAGAAACTGCCCGCGGTACATAAGTGTTATGCGGTGAAGACATCTCGGGAGAGCCTACCGGTGAGATTGGTTGAGCATTTCAATTTCAGTTTTTTTTTTCTCGCCTCAAAGTTTAGTCGAATTAAAATGTCTACATCAGAAGCGTGATAGCTCGTGCGCGTAATGAGCTGTATCGTGTATGTTTATATAGAGGGCCTTATTTATTGCCAATACACGACTGAACGTCATAAAAAAAGTAACTTTTTTTCCAAATTCGGAAATAAATTACTGGCAAAGTACTTCATTTCATAGTCCAAAATTATTTTAACACAAGCTATCACAACGGGAAAATATCGTTAAAAATATTGTGTCTGAAACGTTAACGATAGTTATGCAAAACATTTCTGAAAACGCACAGTTTTTGCTTCTCTATTGATCCAATTAAACGCGGAAAATTTAGAAATTCGTTCACCTGTGACGTCACGTGAAAAAGCACACCTGTATAATACTGTAAAATAATATTTTTTAGTGTACCTCTTTCACACTTAACAAAAATAATTAACTCTAGACATCTTTTGTTATTCCGCAGAAAACTATAAGAGCCTTACGTCACGCAATATGTTTTTTTTTTTCGAGAAAGGTACATTTGTGAAACCTCATTTACACAATCACCAACTAGCCCAATTATTTTCAAAAGAATCGGGGATGGTTACTTTTGGGCCTCACTTGGTTTTTCAACGTTTCGCGTGTAATGATCCAGTGGCATTACTGTCCATGACTGCACCTGTATCATATTCACAAACTACGACCAGTTGGCTCGCGCATACGAGATCCGTCTGCCTATACTATCGTGACTGGGAAAGTTGCGCACAAATTTTAATTGAGAATCCTAAGGAGACGAACAAATGCCACTTCGCTCACGGTGAATGATTTGTCACTTACGGTATGGGTGTCAGTTCTACTAAAAAAAAAAAAAAGATACGTCTTTGACCGCTAGCAGAAACAAGCGATTTAAGATCCATATGCTTCTCTCATAGAAGAAATGTTGTACAAGTAAAGATGCATTTCAAACGTTTTCTCTTCCTTTTTAACACCTATTAATTTACAGTATCGGCGCGTTGCGCTCTGTGCGCTGTGAGAGTGTACATAGGGTAATGAAATATGCCTAGGCGCTTCCACTGGAACACGACGAGTGGGCTTCGAGCACAACACTAGACGCAACTGCACGTGGCTGCGTTAGAGCCTAGGCGTGTACGCCATGCAGAAAATATAAATTGCGCAGTTTTACGTCCGGAACCAGAATAATATTATGAGGCACGCCAAGTAGGGTGACTGCTGATTAGTTTTCACCACCTGCGGTTCCTTGACGGGCATCCCACACGAGCGCGTTCGCATTCGGCACTCGTCGGGATCGAACCCGCGGCCTCGTGCTCAGCAGGGAAAGCCAGCGAGGTTAACCAGAGAGTTAGAACGCCGTCAATTCTTTTATCAGCTTGGATTTTTGGCCATAGTAGTCACATGACTGCTTTTCCTCCTTCCCTTCAGTGTGTTTGTTGCAGTGGCGTCTCCGGGAGTATATATATGCTCACCAGCTGCAATAAATCAATTGTTGAAAGTTAGCGCTCGTCCCGTGTTCCTGCTGGTCCCTGTGTCATTCTTGCGCTATGTATCCCAGTTTGTGTAAATAACATGGGTTCGCTACCCTGTACCGGGGAAGGGGGAAAAGAGTACCGTAGATGAGAGACAAAGAAGAAACGAAAATGCTCAACTCTCTCTAAGTGTGCTGTCACACAGTCCGTCAAGGCGCCACATACCCATACACAGAGTCAACGTTCTACTAATACATTCTACGTCACACAGTGCATAGTCTGGACTTGTCACACCGTCCGGTATTTTCGACAACGCAGGAGCTCCTTCATAGCGACTCGCGCTTGACGTTCGCGTAGGCCAGTTCCCAAGAATGCTAATTTCCGTTAGTGATTCGCGCGCGACTGAGGGCGGCTGCAGATTTAAACGAGGGCAACAACGCCACTAAGCTACGGTGGCTGATTATGTCGTACACAATACCAATATGGAGCGGCAGGGTAAGAAAGCCTTTCAAAAAATATCGCAATCCAAATTCACAACGTCATTTTTGTTATCGTCATATATTTCTCGGCTTACTGTTAGTATGTCTTAGCTGGAGGCGCACTCGTACTTAGCTGTAGTAGTAGCAAGGGTAGTTCCATTGACATGGCTGCAAGACTCATACGTTAGCCCCGGAAGAAGCAGAGCAACCAAAGCTCCCGAAATTACGACCAGTTCCGTGCCGGGCTTCGCGGCACCTTGGCTCGAGGAACAACCGCGTGCGGTCGGTCGTCGTTATTCGTTCTTTTACGCAACATCCTGCGGACACTGCACCCGTCTTTGATAGACCGATCGCACGTGCGTGGGTGCCTGGGGCGCTATAACGTTAAACTATTCCAAACCTTTCTATTCCAATTCTGCAATCAGCCCACCACGATTGCTCAAAAACTTTTTTTTGGACCACCCCCACTTCCCCTGTCTGTCAAGTGACGTCACGAAAACCGCGATGGCTCCTCACACTGATTATGCATAGTTTGACTGAACCGAACAAAAATAGTTATTTCTGATTCGACGCCTTTTCGCCGTTAGCCCTCGGCTATTGGTCATAACTTTTCAGGCTGCATCCACTTCACTTGCCTCTCACGCGACTTCACACAACCGCAACAACTTACCGCGTCAAAGTGACGTATACGCATTAAAGATGCATTAATATGCCGAAAAAAAGTGAATTTTCTTCGCAATAGCCGCAGGCTACCCCGTTCCGAAAGGAATAAAAGATGGCTGCCGCCGATCGCTCCGGCACTGGCTACTCGCCCCTTCCGGAGAGCATGGGCTTATTTGCGTGTAATAAAACTTTTTGCGTGGCCGTGTAACGTTTTCGAGAACTTTCGGTACGTTTACGGGCTCGTTCTGCCAACTCTTCTTTGCTGAGGATCCGTTTTAGCGTCATTCTTAAGCTTCCGTTGCATGCCGCCGCGATTGTCGACGAGTCACCGCAAGCTACATAAGAGAAAGCGGACAAATCGCAGACGCCGGCACCGCCCTATTCATCCGGTTGTCAACGTTCAACTGCAGTGGCTTGGCCCCATCGAATCCATCTCCACTTGAGCGTGCTCCTCGCCTCTTGTGAGCCAATTAGATAAGAGAAGGCGCGCAGTGCAGGCAATATTATTCGTTTTTCAAGCAAGCAAAAGTTACCTGCTACGAACGAGCGGAGCATTTGATTGGTTTGTTGCGACAACCCTGCAGGTGACCGCCCGATGGTTGCGTCGGCGGTTACGCAAATTTGACTTCAGGAGATTAGAATAAAGACATATTGGAATAGTTTTGCGTTATACGGGCCCTCGATCCATCTTCAGTTGACGGTTTTCCGAAGGAACGTGGCAACACTGCCCAGGAGCAAGCCCCCGCAGAGGCAACAGCGGCCGTGCACGGCGGTGATTGTGGGAGAGAGAGAGAGAAACAACTTTATTGAGCCGAGCTCGACATCTTCTTGGACGCCGTCGACGGAAGTGGTTCCCTCTTCACGGGACCCATATGCTTCCCTAGCCGCCTGGCCCTTGGACATCAGGACGAGCTGGTCTTCAAGGGCGGTGCTGGTTAGGAAGGTCTACCATCGGTCTACACTTCGTCGGCAAAACTGTCGCTACAATGCAGCTTAATTTTTCGCGCAAACACCGCACACTGTTGTCGAGTCAGTCCAGCACGAAGCTAGCGTTCGTTTGTCAAGCTTTGCCAAAGTCCTTGTTCTGTGGAGGTGGTGTGCAAAACACGCCAGTGACGTGTTTCCGCTTCCGCAATTGCTGCCGGCGCATGCGGTTACCAAATGCATGGCCTTTTCTATTTGTTTCTTTTACTCGGAAGCAACCGTTGCTGGCGCATGGGTTTGAACCCCATCTTTTAGACGCAAAGCATGCACACACAAAAGGCCGACGAAAATTACGGATGGTTGCTACTTTCCCCGTCTGCTATGTAGGACCCCCGCCCACATGCAAGGATTTCCCCGTAGGAAATGCGAAGTCGCAGTATCAGCGGCTAGGCGCCCGACGCTATATTAAAGAGACACCAAAACAAAAATGATTTCACCTGTACTGAAAATGGCAATATTACCACTGGAAGAGGTTCGGTGAGTCAGAAGAAAAGAACGCAAAAGCGAAGTGCGGCTGTCCTCATCGCATCCAAGTTCCCGCACCCGCTCGCGGGGTAAAAGCTATAGTTTGTTGTATATCGATAAAAATAAGCTCTAATGTGTTCAAAACAGGCTGTGGACCTGAAGGCGAGCCGCAGTTTCGGCCGAAACCGAACCCGAACCGGCGTTATTGGAACGTGCCTGAACCCGAACCGAACCTGAACCGAAAGAAAATAACGATGGTCGATCCGGCTCTAAATCATTGTAACATATAAGGTGACAACGGGTGTTCAATCATTCGCATGATTCTTTGAATACTTCTTCAATCGGCGCACCCTTCTAGCAGATTGTTACGCCTCACGAGTAGCACTGTGTGCGACAATGGCCATAGATGATGAGTATGTGCTGGGTAACTACGGCCACCTCGGCAGAGACGCTTGCACTGACAGAGACGCATGCAGTTGAAAAGTTGCAGGGGCTACGTGGAATCAATATTTCTGGTGAGGCTGCAATTTCGGTCGTAAGGTCAACTTGTTCATAAAGCTAGATAAACTGGGTAAAACACGGAGAGTGGGAAAGGCCATGTCCTCGAGTAGTTCAGCTACCTGCGTGACATGATGTAACCATAACACTGCCGATGCCTTCCCAGTGAGTGGTGACGGCGCCTATAAACGGCGTGCGAAATCTTCTTTTCTTATGCGTCATATGGTTCAACGCATGTTTGGTACCTTAGCCAGGCAGACTACAACGCCCTTCAAGTTGAAGAAATCAGCGCTAGAGCACGCGCAGGCGGAGATACGTAAGAAAGATCCACCCGTGATTCAGCGAAAACCGTCCTTCTCGTCGTTCGGAAGCATCAATGTCCTCACCTGCTTCTAAAGCAATACCTAATTGAGCTAGGTCCCAAATGCTGGCTCCTATCTTTTCTTTACCCCAGCCTGGAAGTTGCAAGTTGTAGTGTATTGTGATACAGTGTGCGTTTGCACTCTCTTCGACACCTTCGGGGACATGCCATAGTTCGCTCACCACCAGTCCTGTACTGAAAACCTGAAGCAAAACGATACCGACTCGCTGCTGTCAAACTAACCTGTGTGGAAGCCACGCAGACCTTCTCGTTAATTGTCTCTGTCTTTATTATGTACATGAAAATTTCTCCGTATCTGTATAATTCTTTCGTCAATTTACGCTTCCTTTTGATGACACTTTCGCACGCGCCATGGGCACAAGTCCATAGTACTATGCAGCATTTGGCCATGGGGTCGGATAATATGGACGGTGCGAAACTGGTTTGCGAACCGGTTGAGTCCTGCGAACTTGCTCACGAATTGGAACAGAATTGGAACGAAATCAAAGCGCGTTGAACCAGAATCCGAGCCGAACCGGTGTTTCGTTTATCAGACACGAGGGTTCTGAAGGAACCAAAGATCGAACATGGCAATTTTCTTGAACTTTTGCGCAACGAAAGTGTCCCAAATACGAAAAAATTTATTATTTAAAATGCTTGAGGTCGCACTAACGTACTGGCCCTGCGGTTATGTCTCGAACTTAAAAAAAATTGAACTGTGTTGTTCATTTTCTGTTTTAATAATCGACCTATAGTGAAATTAACTGAAGTATATTTTTCAATACTATTTTATCAGTAGATATTAGTTTATTGTTCCTCTTTAGTGTACCTTTACCGTAGAAGTGCATCCACGCATACGGAGTCGGCAACTCAGTCACCAGTCCTTCGTCATGTGAAAGCTTCGTAATCGCTATATCAAGCGGACATGCTTGTTTATGTGGACTCTAAACCGTCGAATGGAGTCAGAAGTTGGGTTGAGGCGCCAGTACCCGACAAAAATCACGTAAGCTTGTTTCCGTGCATGGTGGTCGCAAGCCCCGCCAGCTTCCCATCGTTCGTTTCTCGCTGCCAGCTTCCGACTCCTGCCGAACCGCACCTGCCACGCATCGTGTCAAGCTGGTCGGGCTGAGCCAACCTCAACCGTGTAGTCGGTTCGACGCAGGCCGACATCCCTGGACAAGACCAGCGAGCGCTTAGAAAAAAAAAAGGAAACGCTACGCACGAATGTGTGCGTCTACCAATTAACCGAGTGGCACGCGCAGGAAGTCAACCCGACATGCCATCGATACGACTGCATGAAGGAAATTGTTTAGACGTGTCTCATTTCACGAAGCCGTGCGTTATTTCGCTTTCGGTGGTCTTGACTGGCCATGACGTCGCTTATCCTTGAGATAGGGGAAGCAACGATTCCGTCCTATTGTATCTGGTGGTTTTACGTCGTGGGATTTTTAAGCTCGCCTATGACTCCGTCTATCTTGTTAGCATCGTAGGCGATAAATTATCCGCGTGATAGTAAGCGCGTCACCCCGCTTAACTTCTCGTGTAACGTTCTTTCGGCCTTGTTCGCCTTTGAAATGATCAGTCAGACAAGCAAAGCATAGTTTCTTTTTCTTCAGTCATTGCCCTCAAATAACAATTGTATTCGTTGCCGCAGGGTCAAATAGCGTCATGTTCACGGCTCATCGTCCGAGTCCGGCTGAAGGATAAATCTTGACACGCCTGGCGTCTCGGTAAACGTGGCGACCGCGAAGCAGACATACGGCTGCGTCGCCGTGGGCCACCCGTCAGCTGCACTTCTTTACGCACACTGCATGCATTTAGCGAGCCGCTGCGTGCAGCGACACGCGCAGTATTGCGCTCCCAGGCGTAGCGCTGTGGCAGAATACTTTACGTTTTCCGTGCCGCTGTTTCGCCACTGTTGCAGTTTGTGGCACTTCTCCGCTCGTTGCGCAAACGTGCGACAAGTGTTGCAGAAACTCCGTTGTCCGTGAACTTCCGATGCCTACATTTATTTTAATATCGCTCATCTGAGCTTGCCGTTGCTCTGAGCTGTATTTTGCAGCAGCGCTCGCTCGACGGTACCGAACTTTCCCAACTGTGCCGAGCGTGTAAACGCGCTTTTAATGTTGAAGGTACGCTTTTGTGTGCATATCGAGCACGCCGCGGCCTACGCTTTAAAGATATCCAAGTTTGTGGTAACTTTGAAGGGTGCTGTAGCGGGAAACATGGCGATCGAAACTCTAATGACGAGCAGTGTCAGTCGTTTACAAACTACCCTCGCATAAAACGTTATAGACGCGTTCACGTTTAAGCATAGGGAAGTTTCTTTTTCCCTCGCCTTCACAGGTCACCAAACATCTGTGTACTCCTTTCGTAATCGTTTTAGATGTGAACTTCCTCACGTGGTAGCTGCAGTAGATGCGCAGGTGTTGCGCTATGTGCGAAGTTCGTTAAACATACCTGCACATTGAGAATGCCAATGAATGTTTTTGCTTTTTAAGTGTGGTATTCCAACATAGACGCCGTTTGTTCGTTTCTTTGTTTTTGTTAGCTCAAAGTGAGCCCTATAATTTAAACTTGGACCTTTGGCCTGGACTGCAAAACTATGCACTTGTGGTTTTAGTAGGCAAACAAAGGACTCCTTCGCCTAGCAGGAAACGCTGCGATGTGGGAAGGCATCTACCACGCGTCCATCTGTAGACAGGTACGACTGGCGTAGCTGTTCAGAGCTGGGTGGCTGGAGTAGTAAGATATGAATGGCAGATTGTCAGTGTGTGCTGGAAGCCATTGCATGTGGTACTTTCACACATTAGTGGATAAATATGTAAAAGTATTTATGCCTGTATCTATAAGGAACACACAAATTATCGAAAATAGTGGAACATACGAGCTCATAGCTGATGCATGCGTAGCACAAGATCAAAGAACTATGTAAGGTCAGTGAAAATCCAGCATCATCCTGTCAGGTAACAGTTGTCCATCAGCGATCGGCTGTTTAAGCGAAACTTTCAATTTTTAAAAGAAATTGCCTGTGGTAGAAAACACAATTCTAGTCCATGAGCGGTTCTACTCGAAGAGGCGGACACTACTTGCAGAAAAAAAAAATTATATGCTTACTCGAATAATAAACAGAAATGCACAAAGTGTTTTTTTTTTTTACAAATTACCTTATGGCACATACTGCAATTTACAAATTCTAGCCAGTGGGTTCGCTAGATATATCCACTTTGAATGAATTCTCAGGATAACACCACTTCCGGCATACTAATTCCCGAACTTTACGGAGAAATGCATTGGCGTTCCAGTGACTTTTATGCCTGAAAGGATAAAAGAACGTTTTGTCAAGAACCTAAGTAGAGCGAGAGTGCATTTTTGCCGAAAGTTTGACGGCGGATATCTCTTAAATGGTGTCATCCGCACATATTATTTCAAGTGGATGAGCCATGCAGTCTCACCCGCTAGAACGGGGACTCAACTGCGGCGGCTTGGGATCGACCGCGGACATCGTGCATGCCAGCAGAATGTTTTAGCTATGCCACAGCAAGGAACGAAAGAATGGAAGCAAGGAACGAAAGTACTACATCCTGATTAAATAAAAAAACCTAATTCTTATTCGCCATACAGCGCACATAATCTAAAATCCCCTCCCTCTACACTGCTGGCAATCTCATTGCCCATTAATCCAAAATCTCGTGTAACTTGGGGGCTATGCGTCACACTGTGCAGCCAAAAGGCGTATTTGTTGGACGTTGCTTAGTCGTGCTTAACGAAGTTAGTAGGAGTTCGGTGGCCGCAGTATTGAAGACTTCTTTTGTCCCTTCCATTTGCCCTGCTATATCATTTCTCATTTCTCTCTGACGATAATCTACAAGCTGTACAAGTAAACACTCTCCCGAAATCTGAAACCTCAAGTGAGCCTACGCGTTCCTATATATAGGTCCTGGTAGACGAGCGAAGTTATTCTTCTTTAGCAGAATTTGTTTTGATTCCACTTTTCACAAGTGCGTTTAGGCAGTTTACAACAGCAATTCATAAGGATCGTTTACTGATTAAGTGGTATCTTTGTTTCTTAAGTCGTGAATTAATTTCACACGTCTTTGCTTTGAATCATAGACCAGTATAAGAGCCTTGGACTAGCAAGTTCGCGCAGGTGTTCTTTGAGCTCTCTCTTCCTTCCAATCTCTGTCATCGTTCCGTCACTTGTCCTCCTTCCCCGTATTTCTAACCGGTGTTCAGGTGTCAGGCGCGTGGTAGACTGTTACAGTCACTCAGCATGCTTTCTTCTTCTCTGCCAACTAATCTATCGCTCTGCCTCTCTCTGTTTTGAAAGCCAGAGCTTTTTTATTGCGGTCGTGTTTACAATAGAACAACGTGTATGCTGTGAGCAAAAGTTTTGAGCATTGCGGCGTTCTCACGCTGCACTCCCTGAGAAAGGCTAGCATATTATTACAGAATGGTATGTGCCACAGCAGCGCGAGAACAGAAGAAGACGAGGTTGACTGTTTTCCGATGGTGTGGTTCGGAGCCCTCGGTGCCGCGTTTATTTAAACACCGGTGCACATCTCCTACACCGTCACATTTGGTGCAGGTGCTGGGTACGCTCGCTACGACGCTGTGCTGGATCTCAGTAGTTCCGATCTTCACATCCGGATCTCCACATCCGTTCCGTCACGTTGTCTTTAAACGACGCCGCGCCGTCCGCATCCACCCAAGCTTCATAACATCTAGTGCTATGGCACCCTCTTGGCCCAAGGATTTTCACCGGCACAAATGACGTGGATGTGGAAGACTGGTTCACCTTGTACGAACGCATCAGCGACTATAACAGATGGAATGCAACACTCATGCTTGCTACGTAAACTTATACGTAATGGTACAAGTTGTTTTGCAGCAACTGAAAGCAGTATCTCCGAAGATACACGCAAAAAATTGACATTGCCTGAGCACGTGGAGCTCTGCTTAGATGGGCCTCCGCCATTTCATTTCGATTAAACCTCGTGCGTGGGGCGCGCTATGACCAGCGACTGTTACTTCGTGACGCAACTCTTGCCGCTTCGCGTTTTTGCGAAGTAAGTTACGAAGGAACTCGTAATACTTACTTGTAGGTGCTTTTTTTACGTTACTGAAGTCGTTTAGTCGCTCTATGCTTGTAAAATTCTTGCGAACTCATTACTGCAATTTTCTCGAAAAAGAACGATCTCTATCAGCTCAGATTGCACTTCATTTCAGTTACGAGCAACCCGACTCGCGCTAATAAAAATAAGTGCAGAAACAAAAAAAAAATTCTGCATTTCGCTATGCCAATTTGTGAAGCAATTTTGTACTGACAAATTCAGCAATCATGGAGGGAATCCTGCTAAATGAGAGGGGATCTTCTCGGCTTAATAATATTAACACTAGTAACCCTAAAATTTAGGCGGGACCCTCAAACGCAGAATTCAAATTAGCTTGCTCAAACCATCCGCATTGCTATGCAACTTTCCCTTCTTATATCTAACGGAGAAGTTGTACTCTTGGAGAGTGAGGCTCCATCGGAGCTAGCGGACATTTTTGTGTGACATTTGATTGAGCCACCTCAGAGGACAGTGGTCGGTATCCAAGATGAACTTCGCTCCGTACCAGTAACACGACAACTTCTGGGCGGCCCAAACTAAACAAGCGCATTCCTTCTCTTAAGCGCTGTAGGCTTCCTCTCTTACATTCAGTTTACGGCTGGCATGAAGGATAGGATGCTCCTCGTTATCGTCGCCGACCTGACTAAGTACGACGCCCATACCTCTGTCGCTTGCGTCGCATTGAACTATGAATTCCTTTGTGTTGTCTGGCGCGCGAAGCACAGGACGATAAAACAATAGGGTTTTCACACTTTCGAAATCATTCTCTTTGTCCTTATCCCAGTGTACGCTACTCGGTGCTCCCTTTCGGAGGGTGTCCGTTAATGGACTTGCCATTTGCGAGTAATTCGGAATGTACCGTTGATAGCACCCCACAAGTCCCAACAATGAACGAAGGTCTGTTTTCGTGCGCGGCTGGGAAAATACTCCAATCGTAGCTATTTTCAGCGCGGCCGGCCGTCTGGTGCCTTGGCCGACAACATAGCCCACATAAGTAATCTGTGAACAACCAAATCTACATTTTTCCGCTTTCATCGTTAAACCGGCTTCCTTCAGCCGTGAGAACCCCTGTTTGAGGTACGGTACGTGTTGTTGCCAGCTGTCCGAAAAATTGCTACATCCAGTTATGGCAAGGCGAACTCCTGCAAGTCTTTTAGGACAATATCCATTAACTTAGAGAAGCTAAACGGTGCGTTCTTCACCCCGAAGCTGAGTGCGAGAGGGTGAAAAGTGCCTACAGGTGAGATGAATGCGGCATAGCAGCTGGCACTTTCTAAAAGGGGAACTTGCCAGTACCCCCGCACGAGATCTACAGTTGAAATGTATTTAGCAGCGCTAACTCTTTCAATTCGTTCCTCAATGTTGGGTATCGGGTACATCTGATCCCTCGTGATGGCATTTAACTTCCTGTAGTCAACACACAGACGAGGGTCCTTGTTAGGGGTTTCTAGCAGCATTAGCGGTGAAGTGTAGCCACTCTCAGCGGGCTCAATAACGGCCAACTCTAGCATGCGCTGTATCTCTGCCTCCATAATCTCGCTCATTCTTGGAGACACCCTGTAAGGCTTTGATATTACTGGTTCGGTTGATGTCAGCTCTATTTCATGCGTTATTAGTTCGGTTCTGCCTGGCTGATCGCTGAACCTGTCGATATATTCCCCTAACACCCCTTTTAGCTCATCTAGCTGTTCGGGTCTTAGAGCGTGCGAGCTCACCGATTGTTCTACTACTTCTTCCAGGCCGATTTCAGAGTTGGAGGTCGCCCTATACTCCTTAACCTTGATACTAGTGTCATCCTGCTCTTTTATGGTATAGTTAACGACTCCGCTCCGCTCTACATACGGCTTCATCACATTGCAGTGATATATCCTCCCTTCCTTCCTGCGACCGGGCATTTTCAGAACATAGTATCTGAAAGTTTGTGCAACACTTTAATGGGCCCGTCCCAGTAAACTTCAAGCTTGTTTTTTTCCTGGTCTCCAGCGTTAAAGGTACGAAGCCTCCTATTCTTGTCGTAATAGAATTTGGCATTCTTTTGAGCTACTCCCATGTTCTTTCCGACGAGTTCTTGGGTTGCGCTTAGCCGTTCCAGCAAATTTAGCACGTATTCAACCACTGTTGGACTCTCCCCTCTTTCCTCCCACATCTCTCTTAACATTCTCAGTGGAGAACGGACTGTCCTCCCATACACTAGTTCTGCTGGCTAGAACTATGTCGCTTCATGTGGAACCGTTCGCAAAGCAAACAAAGTTGCCGGCAGACAGTTCTCTTAGTCCTGCTTGTGCTCGTAACAGAGCGCGCGCAAAACTCGCTTAAGCACCGAATGCCACCTCTCTACACTGTTTGACTGAGGGTGATAGACAAAACTGTGTATTAACTTTACCCCGCACTTTTGCAAGAATGCGGAAGTCACTGCGCTTGTGAATACTGACCCTTGATCTGCCTGAATTTCGGCTGGAAACCCAACTCGTGCAAGCAATGTCAAAAGCGCGTCTACTACTTTGGTGGAGCTGAGCTCTTTCAGAGGGATTGCTTCTGGAAACTTTGTAGCCGGACACAGCATGGTAAACAAATACCTGCAGCCCGATTTTGTTTTTGGAAGAGGCCCTACCGTGTCTATCACAAGTCGTCTGAAAGGCTCTATTAAGGGCGCTACCTTCATTGGAGATACCCATGTCTCTCCTGGTTTACCAGAACGCTGGAAGGCGTCGCATGATCTTTCAAAGTTTTCTACGTCTTTGAAACAGCCAGGCCAGTAGTATTCCATAAGAAATCTTTCCTTGTTTGTTTATGTTTGTTATTTTTTTATGCCTAGGTGGCCGGACCACCCATTTCCATGAGAGAGACTCAAAAGATCCTCCCTATACTTAGTAGGTACGGCTAACTGATCTAAAATCCTACCCTTTCGATCTCTGTAGTGCTGATACAGCAATCCTCCTCTCTCATGTGTCGTCACGTTGCGCCTAGCAATGC
Organism: Dermacentor albipictus; assembly: GCF_038994185.2. NCBI lineage: Eukaryota > Metazoa > Arthropoda > Arachnida > Ixodida > Ixodidae > Dermacentor > Dermacentor albipictus. The sequence continues at coordinate 6,471,810 of NC_091822.1, read as the reverse complement.
CTTCTTTGGCTGTGTGATGTAATTTAGCTAAGCTCTCATCATTCTTTTGCTCGGCTGCCAATGACTCTCTAGCCACACGTAAGAGCTGATCAAAGTTCTTCGAGGCCGGTGATAATAACAACCCTGTCTCACTTTTGAGTGCGTGAGCTTGCTCTTCCTGCAGGCTTGAACTTTGACACTCTAATGCTACGCTCTCATTGAACTGGTCAGCTGGCAGGCGTTTCTCAACTGTTTTTTCATCACTCGAGCCTAGCTCGAATTTGGGTATTGCAGTTATCCCCTTTGCTACTTCCGATGGAGCAGCTTGTGCATTTTCGGCCGAAAGCGACGCGATTTTACGAGCTTCGCCTCGCGTCAATGCCTGTACTACGCCCTCTCCCAGTTTAAGTCCTTTTTCACGGAGCAACTGACTTGAACGATTCGAAAAGATGTAAGGGTACTGCAGTGACAAACATTTAGAAACTGGAGCCTCAGTCTCTAGCTCCCCGAATGGTCCACTGATTTTGACTTTGGCCATGGCCAGACACACGCTGTGTTCTTATACAACCTGTTTGATCCATGTTACTTCTCCGGTGAAGTCATCTCCCGTCACGTAAGACGAATGAACAATGTCCATCATGGCGGCACGGTCTCTTAGCATTCGGCATGGCTTGCCATTAACTTGCAGGTCGTGAAGATATGGACCTATAAGTTCCATATTCTCGTCTTTTTGTTCTACGTAGAAGAAAACTAAGCTAGGCTTCCCGCAGTTTACAGATATATGTCCCAGTTTGTGGCATTTGTAACAGCGAATTGGTCTAAAAGATTCGAGTTTTTTTTTTCGTTCTTTTTGTGCGGTTTCTTCGTTAAGTTTCTCATCGCTCTTTTCTGCGGGCTTTTCCTCCATGTCTACAGGCTCCGATCGTCTAGTCTGCGAACCCTTTTTGAACGGAAAGGGTTTCCGCGGTCCATTTCGACCGTCAAGTTTCAGTCCTCGGCGTTCAACTTTCTACGCGTTGCGTACTCTTCGGCTAATTCAGCCGCCCTTTCCACAGTGTTTACATTCCCTCTGTCTTCCACCCACAGTTTCACAGCTTGGGGGATGGTTTTGTAAAACTGCTCTAGACATATGCATTCAATGATCATGTCTGTGCTGTCGTACGCTTGCGCGCTTTTCAGCCACTCGACTAGGTTGGCCTTTAAGCCGTATGCAAGCTCTGGATATTCCTCGCTATCTTTCTTGTCTGTGCTCCTAAACCTTTGCCGAAAAGCTTCGGCTGAAAGGTGGTATTCAGGAGACTAGCCTTAGCTTTTGCATAATCATATGCTCCCTGTGCACTCAGTCTGGCGATTACTGCCGCCGCCTCACACGGCAGCATAGACAGCAATCGCTGTGGCCATGTACTCGGGCCGAAGTTCATCTTTTCGCAAGTCCTTTCAAAATTGCTAAGGAACAAGCCTATCTCGGTCCCGACCTCAAATGGCTTTAATAGCCTGCCCATGCGGTACGATTCTGCCTCACTTGATCGTCCCAGAGCCCCTTCCCTTCCTTGAGACAACTCCAAATGTTTGCTTTCAAGTACCAATTGCATTTTTCTTAACCCGCGATCTTTATCGCGTTCCTCTCTCTCTCTCTTTCCCGTTCTTCTCTGTCCTGTTCTTTTCTTTCTCTTTCCCGTTTCTCTCTCATTTTGAGAAGTTCCAATCCCATTTAAATTTCTTCCTCACTGGCCTGTTCAGAAATTAGCTCCAATGATTCCGATTTTAGCATTTCCTTGCGTACATCTAGGCCCAGTTCCTCACCAACAATCAACAATTCGTCTCTAAGCATTGTCCTTAACTCCATGATTGCTGCTTTACTGCCTTGATCCTACTGTCTAAATCTAGCTAGGAAAACACAACCTAGCTAGCAAGCAACAATCTAGCTTCCCTACTGTTCTAAACAGAACAACCACAAAATGAAGTCTAGAGAGTCAAAGCAAGAACCAAGCATTCACCCCAGACACAGCACCACGTCGCAAAGTCCATCCCACCGCTGCCACCAGTTCTGAGGATTGGTGGCTCAATCCCATCGCTCGTGATCCCTTGTCCAGATTGGAGTCCGCCATGAATTCGAAGGTAGCTGGCCCATGCTGTCGTCCAAGTTATCCACGCTGACGACGTTGATGAGGGGAAGGACTGCTTCTCATCGAGAACGACAAATATGGGTTTATTTACAGTATTTACATGCAATTTATTTATTTATTTATTTATTTCGGATACTTTCCTGGCCCGAAGGCATTACAGAAAGGAGTGGTAAGTGAACAAAAAAAGTACATCATTATACAATAATAGGTATTACAAAACGGCAGAAAATACAGCAGTTTTGAAGTTGCCAACGTCAGAAATGGCAGCGATGGAGGGAGGAAGGTCGTTCCAGTCGGCGCTGGTTTTAGGAATAAAAGAACCATGACACATCTTTGTTCTAAAATATGGAACACCAACTTTAAACATGTGATCGAAACGGGATGAAATGTATGAAGGGCGAGTAATAAGATGATCCTTTAATAGTGGGTTGTGGTGATACAGCCTGTGGAAAAGACACAATCTAAAACATTTACGGCGCAATGAAAGCTCCGGTAATGTAAGTGTGTTTTCATGGAAGTAATGCTGGCGTAACGGGAATAGTTAGATAAGATAAAACGTGCTGCGCGATTCTGGATGGATTCTAGAGTGTTTATCAGTGTGAGTTGATGGGGATCCCATACGGTGGATGCATATTCTAGCTTTGGTCGCACTAATGTTTTGTAGAGGGTAAGCTTTAACGGCATAGGCGCAGCAGAGAAATTTCGACGCAAGTGTCCAAGAACCCGGTTAGCGTTATTAGTGACGTGTTTGATGTGCGTATGCCATGATAAGTTACGTGAAATATGGACACCTAGGTATTTGTACGAGTTGACGGATTCAAGAGAAGTATCGTGAAGTAAGTAAACACGCGTATTGTCAGTATTAGTGCGGCTTGATACATGCATTGTTTTGCATTTATTAACGTTTAGTCGCATGAGCCATTTATCGCACCAGTTGGATATGCTTCTAAGATCGTCTTGAAGCCTATCAGTATCAGTGTGGTTAGTTATTTTGCGATAAATGACGCAGTCATCTGCGAAAAGCCTGATAGATGAATGGGAAATGCATTTAGGAAGGTCGTTTATGTAAATGAGGAAAAGGAGGGGTCCCAGTACCGATCCCTGTGGTACACCCGATGTTACGGAAGTGCGAGAGGATGAACATTCATTAGCTGAAACGTACTGAGTTCGATTAGACAGAAAGCTTTTAATCCAGTTTAGTACATTAGGGTCAATGTTAAGCATGCTAAGTTTAAGAATGAGAAGATCATGTGAAACAGTGTCGAAAGCTTTTGCATAGTCCAAAAACACGCAGTCTACATCGAAGCCCATATCAGTATGGGTAAATAGGTCATTAGTAAAACATATGAGTTGTGTTTCACATGAAAATGTTTTCCTGAAACCGTGTTGTTCAGTCGAAAAGAAGGAATTAGACTCAAGGAAATCAATCAGATGAGAATGTATAATATGCTCCAATATTTTGCATGGTATACTTGTCAGTGATATAGGACGATAGTTATCGGGGGAATTAGTGTTACCTGATTTAGGGACCGGAACAACCTTGCCAACCCTCCAATCGCTTGGAAAAACTGAGGAACCTATAGACTGGGAAAAGAGCATCGAAAGCATAATGGAAGAATATGGTTCAGTAATTTTAAGCATTTTACAGTTAATTGAGTCTTCACCTGATGAAGAAGATATTTTCAGGTTTTCAATCAACTTTTGTATGCCGACCCAATCTATATAAATGGAGTTCATTGGTAAATAGGAGGATTTAGTTACCGACGGTAGAGTGGCAGGAGCACATTTGTGAAAGACAGAAGCAAATACATCATTCAAAACGGAACAGCACTGGTTCGGAGGGATCGCGACATTGTCAGAACGGGCTAGTTGGATTGTGTTGCTTTCTTTGCCACCAACAATATTCCAGAATTTACGTGGATTAGACTGCAAAAGTGATGGGAGGGTGTTATCGAAAAAAATCTTTTTTGCATTTGTAATAGCGATAGTATATTCTGCGTGAATGCAATGATATGCTGCCCAGCGTTCGGGAAGATTAGATGCTTTGGCGCGACGAAAAATACGTTTCGTTTTGTTGCGCAGACGGCGCAGAATTCCAGTAAACCATGGCGAGGAAGCACTCGAAACAATCTTTCTTTTAGGTACATAGCGATCCATTAGTGTTAGCAATTTGTTCTTGTACAATGACCAGTTCCCTTCAACGGTACGTTCCAAAAAGTTGACTGTGTAGTCAGTAATGAATGATTCTAGCTCATTTAAAATGGATGTGGTATCGGCGGCATGGTAATCACATATAGTTTTAACTGTTTTCTTCGAGCGAACTTTCTTCTTAAGTGTTAAGTGGAGAAGCGAGTGGTCACTTATTCCTGTAAGGTATGTTGGAGGAGAAACCAAATCTGGAGCTGTTGTAAAAAAGAGGTCTAAAGTATTAGACGAAGTGCTGGTAGTGCGTGTGGGTTCATGAATCAGCTGGGTTAGATTAAAATCAGTGCAAATGTCCAAAAAATGGGTGCACTCGGAAGATGACTGCTTAAGTGAGGGAACACCATTTTGCCACACTATGTTTGGAAAATTGAAATCACCTAATAAGAACAAATGTGATTTTGGGTATCGAACAACTAATTTGTTAAGGACGTCATGAAGGTCAGTGCAGAAATTGGTAGTGGAGGATGGGGACCTATAACACGCGCAAAAGATGAGGTCGCCAGTGGGAAAACCAACACGAGTGCAAACTATTTCTAATGGTGAATCAGTGGGGATAGTGAAGGAAGGGATAGCAGAGCTCACGGCAATCAGTACACCTCCGCCCGTACGGAAATCGCGATCGTACCTGTAAAAGTTATATGTTTTTTGACAGTCTAGTATTTCACTATCTTTAATTTTTGCTGAAAGCCATGTTTCGGTGAGCACAACTATATCAGCTGAGCATGCGTCGATATGTGATGACAGTGATGTGCGTTTGTTGGCGATACTTCGGACATTTGTAAAAAGAAGTGATAAGGAGTTTGCTTGCTTTGGAACACGAGATAGCTATGCTGCACCCAAATGTGAAGATTGTGGACCGGATGGTTTGTTGTTTGTTGGGGTAATCGCGCTCCTAGCTGGTCCGATCTCGCATACTTCATCTGTAGCTGCGCAATAAACGTAACATTTTTTACCTATGATTAGTTTGTTATGTCGCAAAGAAAAAGACTGGCCGCTGGCCTTGCCAAAGTCATTTAGTGCTTTCCGTGATTGACGAGTGGCTTTGCAAAAGTCTTCGCCGACTGAAATACCATCGGCTTTAAACTTCGCTTTTTGCGAGAGTATATGGTCTCTCATTTTGGAAGACACAAACTTAGCTATAACAGGCCGTGTCTTGCCGACAACGTATGTGCCTAGCCTGTGAGCCCTATGGATAGCGACTTCCGAGGGAGTCATGTTGAGACAGTTTCTAAGAAAGTTATGGATCTGGGCTTCTGATTGAGCCCACGTTTCTGATACGTTGTCTGAGATACCATAGAAGATCAAGTTGTCGCGTCTTGAATGGTCCTCCAGAACGTCTAGTCTTGACGCGAGTGAAGCGCTTTCATTTGAAACTGCCTCATGGACTGCGGTAGTAATATCACTTACTGAAGGCATATTTTCAAAAGACTCAACCGCAGCTTCAACAGCAGTCACTCTATTGGAAAGGTCTGAAACGGTCTCAGTAAGGTTTTCTTGGTTAGCCTTTAGTTCAGCTATGGCATTCATCATCTCGGCATGTCGCGTGTCAAATTTTAACGACAAAGCAGCTATGGCCGCCATAACTTCATTGTGCTTATGTTGAGCTTCAGTATGGGGACCAGGGTTTAATTCTACATCCCCGGAAAGTAAGAGCAACATAGCAACAGAGACACAATCACTCAGAGTGGCAGCCAGCACTTGTGGGCAAGGGAAGAGCAGCAAACCAACATTGTTTGTACGTTTACAAAAAAGCGATTCGGACTGACTAACCTGCACAAGAAAGCAGAAAGGAGAGCTTAGCAGCGACCGCATGGTAGCTGCTCTCCCGTGCCCACTGGAAGCGCCTTGCCGATGCCAGTTGCTTAAATCTGAGCGCTGCAGTGCTGCCGCTGGCGGCAGTGTCCGTGTCCCGCTTGATACCGGCGTGAAGATGATGACGTCTTCGATGCTCAGATAATCAAGGCTGTTGTCAGCTGCTTGTGGCGGTGGATCCAGCAGGAAATTCGATTGAGATGTAGACGTAGCACACGTGCTAGACGGTGACGACGATGAGCCGAAAACAGCAATCTGCACAAGAAAGCAGAAAGGAGAGCTTAGCAGCGACCGCATGGTAGCTGCTCTCCCGTGCCCACTCATTCATCACTATAGCATTACTGAGAGAGAAAGTACGTCAGTCTAACTCGACTGCTTGAGAGAGTGTCTCAGTCCAACATGCCTGCTTAAGAAAAGTGTGTCTAGCATCCGCACAACAGCAGTTTTTTAAACACTCGGTCCCCCCGCGATACAAGGTGACGCGAACGTTCGTTTAGTCATCGTAAACTAGCCGCCTCTCCGCGGGACGGTTTACACACACATGTGTTCACGGTCCGATACCGACACCACACTAATTTCGTAGAACTCGGAGGGGACCCGGGTTGCACGCCCGGTTAGGCATTGTGCTGCGTCTTGGTCGGCGCGTGGGAAGGGGCCTTCGTCGGCGTTCCCGCGGCAACTCCCCCGCTCATAGCAGAACAGGTCGGCGTTGTCGTGTTGCGCACAAAGCCTGCTTCGTCGAACTCCTTCAGTCAACGGCGACGAGACTAGAGCGTAACGGTGGTGGTTTCAGCACAAAGCCTGCTTGGTCAAACGCATCCTAGCTGAAGCGATGGAGAGTGGAGGATGCGCGCATTGTTCCCGACACAAAATCAACTTAGTTACGCCCTGGCTATAGGTCGGCGGCGGCGTTCCAAGATGAGGTTGCCACCGCTGGCGTAAATGGCTGGTAAACTTGCACTGCAGCTAGCCGTTCTTAACAAAGGGAAGAGTTGCCTCTGTGCCGCCAAAGCGAACGCAGACCTATGCCTGACCCTGGAACTGGGAGAGCTGCCGGAGTAGCTGTGCAGCATCACGCCCGAAGCATCACGCCGGGGAAAGTACGCTTGAAGAGTTTCCCGGCCGTTACTGACACGCTGGCCCCTGTGTCCAGCTCCATAGAAAGGGGGTGCCGGCAGATTTCGACGGTCAGCATGTACGGCTGCACAGACGATGGTACAAGGCCTGTGTGCCACATGTCAAAAATCGGTGGGACTTAGGCCACGACGTGTAGCCTGGCCGCGGGAGAAATTGCACCTACTGCCGCGAGCCACCGCCGCGTACCCTTGCGACGGCCACCCTGGCCGCGGGCTTGTGTGGTACGTGGGCTTGAACCAGGCTGCTGCTGCTGTTTGCTGTTCGTCCTCCTCCTTCGGCATACTCGTACCAGGTGCCCAGTTTTCCCTCACGTGAAGCATTGTCCTTGAGACAACTGGCACCCTGAGGGGGATTGGGCACCACCACAGCGACCGCAGGTACTGGCCTTTGTCACCAACTTGTTGACCGCCGCACGGGAAAACTCGCCGGCGTCCTTGGCGGCAGCTTCCATCGCCAGCGCTGCCGTCACGGCGTTTTCCAGCGAGGGGCCGGGAAACTCCTAGAGTCGCGTCTCCATGGCGGGGTTGTTGATGCCGCAGACGAAACGGTCCCGGAGCAGCGAGTCTAGTTGGGCGCCGAAGGCACAGGCACTCGCTAACCCAAGTAGCGCAGCGACGAACTGCCCCAGGGGCTCTCCTTTACGGCGGCTCCGGTTGAAGCGGAATCTCTCGATTAGTGTAGACGGTGCCGGGTTGAAACGCGAGCGCAGTATGACTAGCAGCTCACCCAGCGTCTTAACATGCCGCGTCGCTGGCTTGAGAAGGTCGATCAGGAGGTCGATCAGGTCCTGCAGCTGGCCAGGAAAATGTCCCGCTGTCTGGCCTCGGATGTGTTGTTTGCCCTGAAGAACACGTGGACTTGTTCTTCGTAAATTGGCCAGGTGGACCCATCTCCCTCGAATGGCTTGAGCCCTCCGTACAGCGGCATGGCGGCAGCGACGGGGGGCGGTTCGCCACTCGCGGCGGTGTGGGGCCGTGAGTACTCGTCGCCTGCTTAACGATCCGCCCGGGTCCGAGAACGAGGGATGGCTCGAGGCACTCTCGGTTAGACGGGCGCTCCGCAGCGTGGTGGTAACGAATGATGATTGACCGCCGAGCAGCTGAGCTGGTCGGCGTTTATTGTGTGCGGTGCCCGATTTTGCCTACCGAACATGGCAGGCCACCGAGCCTGGCGGGCCAATGAAGATTATGCCTGAGGGGGCGTCACATGCTTGTTAGATCTAGTAGAGGATCTGTGCGCAGTTGTACTCCTGTCGGGCCCGCCACACCAGGTGTTGCTGGTCAGGCTGGTGCGAACTAGGCCGTGCGGCCTTCCAAAGTTTAGGGTTGGGATCCATGGGATGCTGGCTGCGAAAGGGCATACCCATGTGCTTTTACGCATACTCTTCGTGATGGAAATATTTGCAAGAACAGAGAGCGAATAGCATGATGAAAACTTGGACGCGGAAAGGTGTTGGCCTGAAGCTGCTACCGTGCACCAGCTCCGCCCTTATTGAGAGAATGGCGGGGATCGGAGTACACGTGGCTGGGATGATGATAACTGAAGATGTCTGTGAAAGTGACCATCACAGTCCTAATTGTTACCTAGCATTCAAAATGAGGAAAAATAAAAAAAACGAAATATATGGTGCTAGAAAATAGGTAACGTGATTTTGATACGGGTTTCCTGTAGTGGTAGCATAACACTACGTTTGATCGGGTGTTATGTAAATATTGCTCTTAAGACGGGAAATACAAATTAGCATTATGAGGAATTAAAAATAGTTTTTACAGTTCGTTAAAAGTACAATATTCGTTTGAAGAATGCACCTTTCTCGAGGATTCAGTTCCTCGTTTTAATTCGCTCCTCTTTTATATAGCGCACTCTGGTATAGATTCTGTGATGTAGAAAATGGAGAGGAAGACAGGGCTGAAGAGTAACACTTCAATGTCAAATATAAGTGTTCCTACACCACCACTAGTTAGGTTGTATGTAATTGTGGCGCGCAATAATAATTGGTATATTGTCACATAGCTTTCTCTTCCTTAAACGTATTTTTGCGTGTGTTGTGAAACAGTGTCACGACTTCTTTTTCCTTTCCACCGTTTCCGTTCCTCACACCCCGTAACCCTGTTCCTCACACGAGCGGTTTGCGCAAACGCCCGCTTCTCCAGACAACGATGCTGTCGCCGGTCTTTCTTGCTGTCCACCCTGGTGCGCAAATCCTGTTTCTTTGAAACTGTTCGTCCAAGATGTGGCGGCTGCGTTGTGCATTCACACTTTCTAAACGCCCACAATGTTTTACGGCCGTTAATCTCCTTCTCCACGAGGCTAATGTCCGTCTTTGCACACTTTATGTGAATTTTCTACTCTCTCCTGTGACGCAGCTCTTGGGCGGATGGCTGTCGTCGGGTTCGATGTCGCTAAACTCAGCCTGTTTTTCTGCGTTTATTTTTCAACCCCGGTGATCTCATTAGTTCCGGGGAGCAAGAATTGTGCTTGACCTTCTTTATGCGCTTTGGCTAGGTGATTAGCCCCTATTCGGGAGGTCGCAGTGAAAGCCGCAGTAGCGACTGGTCTCTGCGATAGTGGTGCACATCTTCATGTGTGCGTGCAACTGGTGCACTCTGTCTCCCGCTCTCTTTGCCTCACCTTTCTTCTACGTAGGGTAGCAAGCCGCACGTGCCTCCGGGTAAACCTTTCTCTCATTCCATTTTCATTAAGTAAGAACTGCCGATAGACGTAACCAGGAAAATGTTCAGCACTCTTCTTTGTGTTCCCGCCATCTTCCCGGAGGGGATGAAATAAGGGCAGACGTTGTCCTTTTTGTGCTAAAATATCGAAATGCCCCGACGGCTTCAGCCAGGCGTCGCCACCTGCGTTGTGCCGCAACGTCGCCCAGGACGCATCCCGGCGCGTGCAGCCTCGAAGCAGCGGTCAGACATGCTCAGCGCACGCAGGTCTCTGTGCACTGCAGGCGAAGGTTGGAGGGATGCGGACTACAAGTGAGCCACGCGGACCGCATAATCTCTGCACTGCGTTTCGATCCACGTTTCAAGCCAGACAGGTTGATGCAATGGAGCGTTGCGGTCACTTAATTAGGCAATTGATACCAATTAGGAAACACAGTGTTAACGTCTTCCAACTCCGCTGAAGTTGCGTTGAAAAACTTTTGATATGAGCCACCTAAAGGACAAAGCAAAGATAAAGATAAGACACACGCGGTAACAGAGCGGCGTGATAACGCACTGACTCCACTACGCCATTTAACCGCGTTGCCCCGGCCAACCATTGATTACAGTGTCTCCGCGATCAGTGCAGTTTTCATTATACACTCGCCAGTATCCGACCAGCCTCCGAGATTAGCCCACTTTGCTCGGTGACGAAGCGATCGGGCAGACGCACCAAACGCAGTGCACGAAGGCAAAGAGCGAGAGAAACTATATAAGAGAGAAAGGTAGGCTCTTTAGCCAAGGACGTGCCCAGTTGGCTACCCTACACTTGGGGAGGGAGAAATGGGAAGAACAGATAAGGACAGACAAGAAAAGTCCGTCATTCACCGTCAGTCGCAGAGGAATCTCCACTGCCAGAAGCGTTCATACAACCCAGTGGCCTGCAAGAAAGGCAGAAGGGCTTTTGTGGCCTTTTGCATGCAAGAACGCAAGGGATAACGCTCTTGAAAGAGTGTACGTGTTCTAGTCAGGATACCTAGTTGGCTTAGAGTTTGTTCTCACGTTAAGAGAGAACAACAAACGGCTTAGAGTTTGTTGTTCTCTTTGTTAAGCAAACGCTTAACAGAGAAAAGTATCTTACTCCTTACAACGACAGAAAGTTGAACTAGTTGGTAAGGATTCATTATGCAAAAAAGAGGTACACAAGGGTAGAGAAGGCGGTCGCCTAATACACACTATTCACACAATAGCGATGGCGAGCACACGCGGCGTTCGTGTTGTCCAGTTCTCTACTCTTCTGTCCTGTCTGCAAGGCTTATCTCTTTTTTGCATAATGTAACTTACTCCATTCTGCGTCTACGTGACGTGGCTTTTGGCGCACAATCGCCTAATACGCGCGTGCACCAAATATTGAACAAACCAAACCACCGTGTGCCCATGACTGTTCAGGCTAAAGCACCTTCGCGTCAGTGCTACAGGGTTTGAGGTGCATCACGTTCGTCATCTGCGACGTTTAATCGTAAGTACGCCTTCACGGCGACTCCAAATAAACAAAATATTATCTGCCGGAACAGAATGATGGCGCCTTCTATCACTGTCACAGAGAAAGATATGGTGCGTGTGTAGTGTTTCCGCCTAATGATATCAGGCGACATCTCCTTTTCATGCCCGCCAGTTCTGCGTTGGTTCTTCGGCGTCGCTGGAAGCGAGTAATGCATCCAAAATGAGATAATTGCATCCACCCCAAAGTGCCACTCGTTTCCCGAATGCGCGAGTGGTTTAGCCCGAAATGTCACGTGCAGTTGGCCGCTCCTGTTTATGCAAAACCCCGCCCAACATTTCGTAAGTAAAATTTCGGAAGTCACCGCCTGCGTTGAAGAAGCATTATAGACGCGGCTATTATTGTGTTAACATTACTCTTGGTGGTGCTCGTTGCGGACTATCTTCTTCGTGAGTACTTGCAAAGCGAAGGACAGTAGTCAAGAATTGATGCCGCTGAAAAAAAATATTCCTTTTTTCTGTACCTGCTGGCGTACAAACGTATTGATTTTTCAATGAGGATCAAACGTCGGTTGTTAATGTCCTGCACGAGGAAAGGCATCTGAAGTGACCCTCTTAGAATTTAGTTAAGCCACAATTGTTAAGGTATTTCTTTATTTCTTGTGAAATCGCCGCTTCACATGTATTCCTTGCCTTGAGGACAATGGTGTCAGCAGACAAGTTTCCTTTTCTAATTTTGATTTTGTATCCTGTTTTTATGCGGTTTACGTTTCGCCTATCTGCCTCCTGGTGCTATGGGGGTGAGGGGCTCGAAGGACGAGGGGATCCTATTTCCGAGTTCGAGCACTTTCGAGACGGCATCAGTCCCATGTTACTGTTCTGGTTGTTTTGTATCATGCGCTCTTTTTTTTTTTTTTGTCGTCAGTCCGCTGGTATTGCCGTACCGTGTCGCAAGAGTTTCCTCTCTCGTTCGCTTTTTCACTTCTTATTCGTCGTTCCTTCTACAATTCCTCTTTGTGCGTTATTTTTCGTGCTTTTCCACATTTCGTCGTGGCCGGCTTACTGCTTCTTCTTTTGGCCGCTTGTAAAAGCACCGCAAATTGGTCTACGGGGACACGCCTGACTTCGAAGCGAAGTTTTGGTACTGGTGTGATTCGAGGACTCTCGCAGCCGCCTTGTTTTCCATTGCGTCCCACGGGGATGCGACGGCCGCGTATTGTTCGCTGCGTGTTTCATTGCGCGCAGCTGTTGCTGTATCTGCTTTTTCCAGCTATGGCGCTTTTCCGAACGTTGTTCTGACTTTTTCTTCTCCGTCGTTATGTCAGCTCTTTCACGTCACACCCTTTGAGACGCCCCAGTTTTTGGGCCACACACCCACAAAGCGGCACCGAAACCCAAATTGTTAGATAGGGACGAGAGACGGCGCACCACGAGTATACATTAAGGAAAAGCGAACAAATTTTGTTGTGGCTTAGCCGCTCTGCTCAGGTAGGGGTGTTTGTTTCGGTCTGAACAAAATATCTAGAAATCGTTTCCGTCAGGTACAGGTATTGTCCGAAGCTGAGGACGTGACTTGCGAGGAAAGCTCAAATATATAAATTTGTAATTCAGCAACATTCACTAATTAACTTTCTGGCTCAAATAAATAAAGTGGCAAGACCGTGTTCCAGCATCCATAAACCCGCGCTGTAGCACAACGAAAGCCTGTCACGATCCTGACGAATCTTGCAGGTGCATCGCATGCGTTACCTGTCTGTGTACCTCTTATAAGTTTTTTTTTTTTTCGCAACACCGATCGGCCAAGCATCTTCATGGAACATTCCCTAGCGCTTTTAGCGAAGTAATGTCGGACTTTTTTACACGAAATAATAATTAGGCGTTCCGAATAAACAAGCTAAAATGCGCAAGTCAGATTAATTTTGCAGAATGTGTTTCAGTCGCCGTAGGGCTTGAAAATAAGCATTTCGCTGCAAGGAACATTATGACCTTAAATATTACGGGAATCGGCTCTCGGTTTTCTTTCGTGGTCTTCCTTCTTATTAGCTATTAATTATTTGTGTATGCATTTATTAAACAACCAATTACTGCTACTGCTATGTGTCTTGACATTTCCTTGCCTCCGTTCTTTCCGGGCATGTCGGTCTTCTTTTGTCAAAAGCTCACGTCGGCTCCGCGAAGGTCTTGTACACATCTGTTTACGTCTTTCCTCGAACGAGCGATACAACCGTTCTATATGCGCTGGGCGTAGGCAATAAAAACAAGTTACACTCGCTTTTTGAACTAAAGAAATTAAATTTCACCAAATATCTGCGTGCTGGCTGGAATTTGCTGTGTAGTACAATTTGTCGTTACGAAAGTGGCGACGAAAGAGCGTGAGGCGTGTACCCGGTGGGATTATCACTACTCGCACTGTAACGCTAATCCTATTTCTCCAGATTAGCAATATTCAAATTCGGCGCGATATTTGCGGGGACAAAAAAAGCACAATATGCACAAGCAGATTTGTCGTGTTTCATGGATTTCTTCTCGCTGCCGACAACAGAAATTTCTTGTCCGGAGGCAAGCGAGGAGGGCTCTTTAGAATCGTCGTAAACCATGCGGAAACCAATTTTCTCTACTCGTATTTGGTCGGTGAACCCGGCGTCCGAGCCCTCCGCAGTAACGCGCGACGCACCCGCTCCTGCCCTTCACCGCAGCGCGGGTTTCTTTTTTGTTTTTTTGTTTTTTTCCTGCTTGGAGCACGCGCTCCGCAGGCACACGCCAGCGAGGATGTGCAAGTGTCCGTAGGCGGCGGAAGAACGCGCGACGGAAAGGCACGAGCTGGGTGAACGGAAGCACCGCCGGGGAGGCACCGTAAAGAAAGCACGAGGCGTGAATCTTGTGGGTGGAACGGCACGAGAAATTGGGCCGCTTTCTTTCCCCGTTGCTTTTCCTGTCGTCTGCTCCCGAGCCAATGCGGCACGAGAGCGAACGGAAGCGAAGCAGAAGGGTGGTGGTGGGGAGGCGAATCGAAGCGAACGGCGAAGTACTCTGCTAGAAAACACCAGACCATAAATGGACGACGCGCGGCGAGCTCCAGCGGAGAACGGCCGAGAAGCGAGGCTCGCACCGGCAGCCCGTGCACACCGAGCGATGTCCAAAGACGCCCGGGGCGCGCGGCGGCTACCGTGCTGCACGCGCCATGTATACTTACGCGGGGTGCATGCACACATACCGGCCCAACATGCCCCGGGGGAAACTCGCTCGGCGCCGTTTTCACCGGAGCCCTCCCGCCGTCCGAGAGAGGCTTGACACGTCGCCGGGGCGTCAATAAATCGTAGGCGCGCCTCGGCAGCGTGCTCATTAATCAATGACATGGGTAGGGAGGGAGGAGCATTTCTCGTGCCTGTGCGAGGTGCCATCCCCCCTAGCGAAGTGGTGGTCTCCGCCACACCTACCCTTTCCTTTGCATAGCCATTCCGCGGAAGGCGGCCCCGAAATATTTCCGGTGTGTCTTCAACTCCCGTGAATCCAGCTCCTCTCGCGTTTCACACAATCGGTTCTTGTGTCCTCTTTCGACAAAAATGTCCTCATGGTCTCTGCGCGAGATGTCAGATGAGTGACGATGCAAGGGACTCTTTGTCATTGCTCGTTCGTTGCATCGTTCGCGAAACACGCTCGGCTGAGGATTACAGCCAGGAGTTGTTTCTCTTAGAAATCTCATCGGACTACCGGAAGATCGATACAATCGGCTGGTTCCGTAGCCATACAGCTTCTTTATGTCTAGCCAGGCCATGAATATTAGCACTTACGTTGAACGCCACGCCTCATACAACTTTACTGAAAGTGTATGCTATGTGTGCGCTCGTGATTTCCGTACATCTGTTCTGCAGTATTATTGTGATGCATTGTCTATACACGCACCTTCCCATGCCATCACCGCGTTAACATATAAACTCTTTTCTCTCAATCTAAGATTATTTATACATATTTAAGCGTTTCGGTGTATTAAACATCCCATATATCAAGGTGGGTATTACATTGCTAAAGCGTGCACCGTTGGTCAAGTTCATTCACGAGTTGTGATGGTAAGCTGTGGAGAAAATGAGGAGAAGCAAGAAGAACGCCGCTACAAAGGGTTGTGTGTGTTAATTTTGTTTCTCTGTTTCCGGTGCTGCTTACCGTCGCGTTTGTTTCTTAGCTTTCCTCTGTGCGACCCCCGCAGGGGCGTCTGTGTCAGCAGGCATTTGGTGTGTTGCGACGCCACATTCCCGAGCACGCGCGGGTTGGACCCTCCGGCGTCTAACTGTACGCGGCCTAGCCCTGTCCGGGGAAAAGCGGATCCTGGGGGTCGAGCTGATGTAGGGCACATGGGCTTTAAGGCCCCTCGGCAAAGCAATACACCCCTCTGGCGTCGGCATCACGTAGACAGGACACGCGTACTGACCCACCCGAGGAAAATGGATAGTGCCTGTTCCTGCACTTCTATCCTATCATCATCTTTATCTCCCACTTACAATCTGTCCTGTCTTCACTTTATTTCTTCCTACTTCCGTTTTTCCTGGCAGCAAAGTTTAACATTGTTTAACATAACCAGCCGTGGTTATTCATATTTGGTTTAGCAGGGGCGTACAGCTGGCGCTTGCGCGACCTGTCCTTCCCAGTTTTTGCATCGTTCCTGTGTTTGGCTCCATGGTGGGTGGTTGGTGCTGCTGCTGAAAATTTCATCTATATCTATGCAACGTAGTTTTCCCCCACCCCCTTATCCCCCACTGAGGCCCCTGTGTCAGCAGGCATTTAGCGTGTTGTGACACCACGAACTCGAGCAGACTAGGGCTGGACCTTCCCGCGTCTAACCATGTGATGCTTAGCTGTTTACGGGGGAAAGGAGATTCTGGGGGTTGAGCCGATGCTGAGTGCTTGCACCTTAAGGCCCCTCGGTGGAGGCTACACACCCCTTTCGCCTCGGCTTCATGTAGACTTACCCATCGGACTTACCCCCGGACTTACCCATCGCAGAGAAATCGGCAGTTGCCCTTTCCTGTCTCTCCCTCAAACACTTGTCTCTCTCACGTTCAATCTTTCCTGTCTTCACTTGTTACATCCGATCTTCCCGGCAACAAGGATTAACCTTGTGAGGAACAAGCAACCTTGCTAGAATAGCAGCTTGGGCTTGTTGGTTTTCCATCCTGCTCTTAACAGCAGGATGGAAAACAGCGCTTGTCGTGTCTTCTTGTCTCGTCTCTTGTATACATTTTGCGCTGTTAACAGCAGAAACAACCTTGGCTGTACTTACTTAATTAAAGCAGAAACGTATAGTTGGTATTCGCAGGACATGTTATATATAAGTACTGCAAGCGTCCCCTTGTTGGGCTTCATGGAAGGCGGCTGGCGTTTCTGCCGAAATCTCTAGATACACATATGGATATTTCTTTCCCTAACATCCCTGAGGGCCCTCAGAAACGAGGGCGCACCTAGGATGTCTTTAAACGTTTAGCAACCCAGCCCAACACCTTCAGCGTTTTCCTGTCATCCATTCCGATAAACCAGAAAAGACGGTGAGGCTTTTCTGCTTCGTGGAGCTCGTGGAGCAAGCTAGAAAGCTCGTGGAGCAAGCTACAAAGCGTTGAAGATCGCTCGTGGCGATCTCCTTTTGGAACTCCGCCATTCGAAACATGACAAGCTGCCTAACTTGGTGTCAATCGAGTACATCCCAGTGACAGTATTGCTGCAGCGCACGATGAGCACCACCCGCAGTGTCCTTTCCGATGGCGGCCTGATGCAGCTGATAGAAGC
This sequence comes from Dermacentor albipictus, assembly GCF_038994185.2. Taxonomy (NCBI): domain Eukaryota; kingdom Metazoa; phylum Arthropoda; class Arachnida; order Ixodida; family Ixodidae; genus Dermacentor; species Dermacentor albipictus. Next base: position 6,454,625 of record NC_091822.1, on the reverse strand, counting down.
TGAACTATGAGGAGGCTGGAGCAAGCAAATTGTGATCAATGTTAAACGAATTATGCTAAGACGTGACAGCAAGGAGATCAAAACCAAGCATCCCATACTTACATTTGGTTCAAGTGTGCTTCCCGAGAGTATTGAGGCAGGGTACGTAAAGATTCCGGTCAGACCATATGTCATAAACGCTCTAGGATGCTTTAAATGTCAGCGATATGACCACAGTTCACACAACTGCCGAAGCCGCCATATTTGTGCAGAATGCAATGCTCATGAGCACTACTAACTAACTGTGATAGGGAGCATGCCGAAAACTCGCGGTCCTGCTCATCATGGAAAAAAAGAGAAAGAAATCGTTACACTCAAGGCCAAAGAGAACATAGTCAAGTCAGTTTTATTTACGTCATTATGATGTAGGCAGGCTCAGGCAAAAAGCGAACGGTTTTCGCTTGAAGAAGCCCGAGCCCCCCTACATGGCGTACAGCAAGGTCAAAAGTTTTAAAAAAAGTACAAAATCCACATACACTACATAACAGAATATAATACAAGAAATTCAGAACAGTGGATATAAACTCTTGGTACGTGCTCACTAATACACAATGCATAGCTGTTCACAGAGATGAAAATGTCCTTCCCATCACACTATAACGCAAAGGGAATACAGCGGAGCAATTCAGAAAAATCGTTATTAGTGAAATTCAGAACAATCGATGTAAACTCGTCGTACATGCTCATTAATACACAATGCATAGGTGTTAACAGAGATGCAAATGTCATTCGTGTCAGACTTTAATGCAAAAGGAATACAGCGGCTTACGAAAAATGATTTCTTAGTGTTTGTGTACTAGATGTTTCAAGAGAAAAATGTTCAAATATGAATTTATTTAGTAACCTTCGAACTGCATGACATATCATCTGTCGACCATGTTCTGTACGGCGAAAGGGAATGGCCCAACGTTCGTGTTTTCGAAACGAGGATGGCGTTGAGTTTGCTTCGAGGGATGACAATGCCGTCAAGAAGTTGTCATTATGAAGAATTGATTTTTGAAATCTTACGGCTAAGAAAAATTCGTATAGCTTATGAACCGGTATGATATTGAATTGCTTAAACAATTCTTCGGTGTGTGCAAGGTAGTCAACATTTGCTATGTAACGTACTCCTTTCTTTTGCAGCATGTGTATTTTGTGCAGGTTAGTTTGAGTAGTAGTGCCCCAAACAACGAAACAGTAGTTAACATATGACATGAATAATGTGTTGTATATTATTAATTTAATCGATACAGGTAGATAGGAGCGAAATTTTGCGAGCATTCCGACGCACTTTGATGAATTGGTTAAAGTGGAGTTAATATGAGGGTCCCAGCTCATGTTCTTGTTAAAGAAAATTCCTAGTGTTTTTACTGTGTCTACTACCTCTATAATAGAATTGTCTATTTTTAGCCTAATGTCTGATGTAACGATGCTCTGCCGGTAATGAAAAAGTACCGCTTTTGTTTTCTTACTATTTATTATCAAGGAATTTGCTGCGCTCCATGATTTCAACTTTTCTAATACGCTGTTTATGCTTGAAATGAGCAATGGAATATCATTATTCCTAAACAAGAGACTCGTATCGTCTGCATACAGAAGATATTGTGGAAAGTTGCTGATATCTGTTATATCGTTTATGTATATAATAAACAGTAGCGGTCCTAAGATACTTCCTTGTGTAACTACAGTGGTGATTGGTTGAAAGGTTGAAACATGCTGATCTATTGTTACACATTGATATAGATGCTGTAGGTAGGACTTTAGTAGACAAGCTGCAGTGCCACGGATTCCATATCTTTCTAGCTTAGTGAGTAGCATTTGATGGTTTAGGCGATCGAGCCTTCGAGAAATCCACAAAAACACCTATGCATATCTCTCTGTTTTCAAGTGTCTCGAGGATGATCTCTTTTTGCATTAGTAAGGCTGTTTCAGTGGACCTGTTTGTGCGGAAACCATGTTGTGACGGATTAATGAGGTTAAGCTTATTGCAAAAGTTCATGAGTGTTTTATGAATTGCTCTTTCTAGGCCCTTAGAAAAATCGGCAGAATAGAAATAGGTCGATATTTGGACATATCGTTTTTATCGCCACCCTTGAAAAGTACAATTACTTTGGAGATTTGCATTAATTTGGGGAAGCAACCTGTTGATAACGCCAAATCATATATATAAGTCAGTAGGGGGGCAATAACATTCAGCACATATTTAACTAGAATGATTTGTAGGCCATCAATATCGCGTCATCTGCTATTTTTCAACGAGTTGAAGATATTACATACCTCGCGTTCATCTGTCGAATCAAAATAAATGCTGCGGTTATTCCTAGGAATAGTGCTGCTCAGAGATTGACGGTTTTGAGAACTGCTGACAACATCTTTAAAAAATTTGTTCATCTTTTAATTTTTAAAAATATCATTCATGAAGCACGCAGGTGGGTATTGGAAGCGCATTATACATGCCAAAGATCGGCTTTGCCAAATAGGAGCGTTAGATGGCGGTACCAAAACAGCCTCCGGTGGTTTAACGGCCCACCCACAGTGAACCGTCGGTCAGGCCATCCGCCTCCTTGGCGGCTGATGCCAGCCCTGCTTTGCCGTCCCGGAAAAAGGGGCCATGGCCCGCAGAGCTGGTGCCTTCAAGAGTCTCGTCCCTCGAGACGAGGCATTAACGTCAAACACATCTCTTGAAAGAGGCGACAGACCCCAACACCCAGTGTGACGGCTCAGCCAGCGCCTAAGGAGCGGCGCAATTCTGTAGACCGCTCCAGAAAAAGACAAACCTCACGTCATGGCAAACGGAAAGGGCCCCGCGAGCTAATTTTCATTTCTTGAAAACACCAATACAAACAGTGGTCTTATTATGCAAACATGAATACTAAAATGAATTCTCAGAGGACTTCTCCTTAACCTGGACGATATCAGAGATCTCCTACATAGATACAATGGCTCAATTATGCCTTCAAGAGACTCACTTGGTCTACACATACAAGCTTCCCTCGGTGACATGCCAAATCTAAAAAAAGTCGTTACAATGCTAATACCTCGCACGGTGGTGTATCAATCATAGTTGATAAGTGTGCAGCATGTCACCCTTTTGAACTGCGGGTGCCTCTTGAGCCAGTGGCAGTACAAGCAATTTTCACTACAAATTAGTTACCATCTGCTAGGTATACCAGCCGCCTTGTCAAGAATTTAAAAAAGACTATTTTTATAGCCTGGTAGATCAGCTTCATCAACCCTATATAATCGTAGGTGATTTTAATGCCCACAGCATTCTCTGAGGAGATTCCCAGTGTGCCAATAGAGGGCGAGTCGTCGAAAATTTCCTTTTAAGCTCTGATGCATGCCTCGTTAATAAAACGAACCTATATATTTTAGTTTCACGCAAAATTCGTACTTATCCATTCATCTTGCAATTGGCTCTGCCTCGCTAATTCCTGAATTGGAATCGCAAGTAATAAAAATTATTCTAGAATGACCATTTCCCCATAGTGCTTAATCGAGTGGAGCAACATGCGTATGCACCAAATACTCTTCGGTGGAAAATAACATCGACTGACTGGAAGTTTTTTAATGAATCAACATACTTAACGCGAGATTTTATCAATGATTTTAGTATAGATGCGGCAGTAGCCTATTTTACCGCTTTTAACATTGACGCAACAGAACAGTGCATTCCGCGAACAAGTGGACGTTAATTTAGAAGACAAGTTCCCTGGTGAGGGAACTTGAGGGTGGAGGTGCGCGAGATAAAAAAATAAAGCGTGCTGAATACTGCGTTGGTGGTCAACTGAATAAAATCTGATTGAATTCAAACACATGAAGTGAGGCAAGGGAATCTGAGGCAAGGAAACACTTTTCTCTGGTACAGCGTTAGCATATCCTGGTTCTTGGTGCTGAACCTTTTTATGACACCAGTGGAGTTGTAGGATTCTTGAGTGATGTTGTATTGCATCTTATACGCGAAGAAATTCGCAGCACAACCTCTCGTCACAGCATACTTCTGTGACAGTGTTATGTACAGAACATGCCTCCAAATCGTCTTGTTTGAAGGGTTGTGTTACATCAGTAGTGCTTCTCAAAGATACTTTAGTACATCATATGCTTCCCAATTATCCCTTTTGTGCTCGTGCACTTCATTGGTAATTGCCGACATCTTATTACAAATGCACTTTACGCACTTTACAACGACGGTTTTTAAGGCCTCTTTATAGCCACGTCACATCTAACTTTCGTAGTTCGTTACAATATTTCGAACTCATTTAACACTAGCCTAGCGCCCTTTGGCCATACTTAGCCCTTGCACCACAAACCACCACATATCATCTCTGTGAGACCTATTTCGGTGCTTTAGGGCTTCTAGAAGCACCTGCGTATATAGAGTATATGAAATCGATGTTTCGGTGGACTTACTTTAGCCGTGTACTTACACAGTGTTGAGTTGATGGTATGGCTCATCCTGGTGGTATTGTGTCGCAATCGTGCATAGATAAAGTTTGTTTTGACTTTTCTTGAAGTACATCTTGTTTAAGAATTGCTCAGAGTGCATACGTGAAGTTCGTGCGGATTTTTCTTTGGAGGTTGCCTTTCAAAAACACCCTAAAGCAAAGAGTTATTCGTACCTTTTCTTTCTTGGTTTTTATTCTTAGGGTGCACTCTTACATCTCGGTTGTGTTTGCTTTGTGCCGACGCAGGGTACGGCAACATAGCGCCTCGCACCAACTGGGGAAAAATTGTGACCATCCTGTACGCCATCGTGGGCATCCCTCTGATGCTGCTCTACCTGACCAACATCGGCGACATTCTAGCCAAGGCGTTCCGATACGTGTACGGCAAGCTGTGCACGTGCAGGCCGAGCGGCACGCAGCGCAGGCGCCGTGTGCCTTTGCAAGCGAACCACCTGCAGCGCAACTCCGTGGCCGAGAACTACCGAGTGCACCACATTGTCTCGCACAATGCGCTCGACGGACAGGAGAAGCTGCGTGCCTGCGATGACCAGGTACGCATTCTTCAGGGAATCTTCTTCCCTGTCCAAGCACTGTTTCACAGTACCGTCGAGTACGCTGTACCACGTTCGGTCTGGGGTGATCCCTACGTTTATTTATTCTCGTTGAATAAGTACACACCAGAAATATGAATACGTAGGTGCAGTGAGTTTATAAAACGAGTTCTGTTTTCTCTCGATTCTTCTTTCTAGCTTTGGTACTTGTTTCAAAACTACACCGTTTGTGTGCAACTTTCATGATCACTCAACTTTTCTTTCTTTTATTTCTGTGCGCGTCCTCGCAACAGGCTTACTGCACCTACACAAATTGGGGTTCTTTGCTGTTCCTTCAGAAATCCACAGGATTGGATAATCCTTTATAGTACACAAGCATAACTGTGAGTCGGCCTAGTTGGAACAGATTCATTTCCAGAAAAACTTCTTGTGCGCAAAATAAAGGGACTAGGAAAAGGAGCAGCCCAAGGACGAGCGCTCTCTAACAACTGCTTTTATTTTCGAAGAACCGCCTTCTTAAATGCCCACAGATCTGCTCGATCCAGTAAGCAGAACATGCAAATAGGGCACCTTTTTTATTTATTTTTATATAATTTCAACATACTGTCAACCCTTTCACAGGGTTATTACAGTAGTGGGTTACAGGAATAAGCAGTTATAATAGTAATTGTCAGGGGCAGATATGCTAAACAAGTACAAATAAGAGGGAAAACATATACGTACAACAATAATTTTGAATACGAGTATTGACAAGCATACCAAAAGAAAAAACAAATCATATTGTCACGTGGTAGTGACGGTGAAGAATGCAGCAATACGGTGGAATACAAAACTACCTTTTATTGGGCGAACCTGTGCCCACAAAAACAGGCTACACTTGTAGCACAACGATAGCGGCGAACACGGTCGGCGATCGTGGGAAATCTGATCAGCGGGTCAAGCGCGTCGGCTTTTATAGGTCAGCCGTCCAATGTTCCAGATTAACTGATGGGACCCGCGTGTCTTCCACAAAGTTCTACACTATTCGCGTCGCGCATACATGCATTCATATTACACAAGTTGCGGTGAAAGACAGTGGACGGAACCATCGATAACATTCCAGAAAGTTCTTTTACATGCAAGCGCGTCCTGCGCTGCGCGATAACATTTGTTAGGCGGCCAAACGTGGTCGCCCGATAAAGATAAGTACACATGTCATTACCCCCCTCTTAAAAAGCATCGACCCGATGCTGCAAACAAACGAAAGTAATAAAAAAAGGAAGCACTCGTAGCAAAGAAAACAACAAAATAAGGAAGTTCGTCAGCGTCCATAAAAGGGTTTAAGGCGCACCACGTGGACCACTTCAGATCGTGCGACCCGCCGCTGTGAATGAGAAATGCCGTCTGGCACGACCTCATAGTCCAGTGCGCTGCCAATACGTCGGATGACCCTGTAGGGCCGGAAAAAGCGTCGCGGTAGTTTCTCACTACGGGCACATTCACACCGGCGACTTGAGGAGGTCGCGCGACCATTTGCGACTCGCGACCAAAACGCGACCGAAGGAGACTGATGTTCACACCGACAAGCCCGGCTGAGCGCGACCCGCAAGTCGCAATCCCGGAGATTATCGTTCTCAGCGAGAACTCTCGGAATCTACGGGGAATTTGAACGCGACGCTGGAGGAGCCCGGATGTAGACACACAAAAGATCACTTCCGGTGCGCCGCTGATTGGTTTATCAGTTTTGCGACCACCGTCGCGCGACTGAAAAATCGCGCAGAGAGCGACTGGCCCAAAATGGTCGGTTTTCAAGAAGGGCGACCGTTTGCGACCATTTGCGACTGGTCACTTTGCGACCAACTTGGTCGCGCGACCACTGTCAGTCGCCGGTGTGAATCTGCCCTAAGTTCTCGTCGGCGTATCGGGGTCCATACCCAAACACGATCGCCGGGCTGGTACTCGACGAAGCGTCGTCGGAGGTTGTAGTGTCGGCTGTCGGTCCTCTGCTGCTTCTTGATCCGCAGGCGGGCGAGCTGTCGGGCTTCTTCGGCGCGCTGGAGATAGGTAGCGACGTCAAGGTTCTCCTCGTCAGTGACGTGCGGCAGGATGGCGTCGAGCGTCGTCGTCGGGTTCCTGCCGTAGACCTGCTTGAACGGCGTGATCTGTGTTGTTTCTTGCACCGCTGTGTTGTAAGCGAATGTTACGTACGGCAGGACAGCATCCCAGGTCTTGTGTTCGACGTCGACGTACATCGCAAGCATGTCGGCGAGGGTCTTATTCAGACCATTCGTCTGCGGGTGGTAGGCCGTTGTCCTCCTGTGCCTTGTCTTACTGTATTTCAGAATGGCTTGGGTGAGCTCCGCTGTAAAGGCCGTTCCTCTGTTTGTGATGAGGACTTCTGGGGCGCCATGTCGCAGCAGGGTGTTTTCGACAAAGAATTTCGCAACTTCGGCTGCGCTATCTTTCGGCAGTGCTTTAGTTTCAGCGAAGTGGGTGAGGTAGTCCGTCGCCACGACGATCCACTTAATTCCGGTTGTTGACGTCGGAAAGGGTCCCAGCAAGTCCATCCCGATCTGCTGGAATGGTCGGCAAGGAGGCTCAATTGGCTGTAGTAATCCGGCTGGCCTTGTCGGCGGTGTCTTGCGTCGCTGACAGTCACGGCATGTTCTGACATAACGGGCGACGTCGGCGGTCAGGCGCGGCCAATAATACTTTTCTTGTATCCTCGATAGTGTCCGGGAACATCCGAGGTGTCCAGCGGTCGGATCGTCATGTAGGGCGTGCAACACTTCTGGACGAAGTCCTGACGGGACAACAAGAAGGTAGTTGGCGCGGGCTGGTGAAAAGTTCTTCACGAGTAGATTGTTTTGAAGCGTGAAGGAAGATAATCCGCGCCTAAATGCCCTGGGTACAATGTCGGTGTGCCCTTCCAAATATTCGATGAAGCTTTTTAGCTCCAGGTCTGCCCGTTGCGGTTCAGCGAAGTCTTCCGCGCTTATCATTCCAAGGAAGGCGTCGTCATTCTCGTCGTCTTGCGGCGGCGGGTCAATGGGGGCGCGTGATAGGCAATCGGCATCGCAGTGTTTTCGTCCGGACTTGTAGGTTGCAGTGATGTATTCTTGTAGTCTGAGGCTCCACCGCGCCACTCGTCCTGAAGGATCCTTTATATTCGCTAGCCAACACAACGCGTGATGGTCACTGACGACGTTGAATGGCCTGCCATAAAGATAAGGGCGAAATTTAGCTGTAGCCGAAACGATGGCGAGGCATTCCTTTTTGGTCGTAGAATAGTTGCCGTCCGCTTTCGACAGTGACCGGCTAGCGTAAGCTATCACCTGTTCGACTCCGTTTCTTCTCTGGACTAGAACGGCACCGAGTCCTAGGCTAGTTGCGTCAGTATGGATTTCTGTATCGGCGTACTCGTCGAAGTGCGCAAGTACCGGCGGCGACTGCATGTGTCGTTTGAGTTCTTCAAATGCGTTGGCCTGCGGCGTTTCCCAAATGAACTCAACATCACATTTAGTTAGACGTGTCAACGGCTCGGCGATGCGTGAAAAGTCCGTGACAAAGCGCGTGTGGTAGGCACACATGCCAAGGAATCTACGCACTGCCTTCTTGCTGATGGGTTGCGGGAACTGTGCGATTGCAGCTGTCTTTCGCGGGTCTGGACGGACACCAGATTTGCTGTATACGTGGCCTAGGAACAGAAACTCATCTTAAGCGAAGCGGCAGCGGCATTTTTCCGGCTTCAGAGTAAGCCCTGACGACTTGATGGCCCCTAGTACTGTCGCAAGCCGCTTGAGGTGATCGTCGAAATTTTCGACGAAGACTACGACGTCATCCAAGTAAACGAGGCAGGTCTGCCACTTCAATCCTGCTAGCACCGTGTCCCTGACACGCTGGAACGCTGCAGGCGCCGAGCACAGTCCGAATGGAATAACCTTGAACTCGTAGAGGCCGTCTGGGGTGATGAAGGCCGTCTTTTCGCGATCTCTTTCGTCGACTTCTATTTTCCAATAGCCAGACTTGAGGTCCATCGACGAGAAGTATTTAGCATTGCAGAGCCGATCCAATACGTCGTCTATTCGTGGGAGGGGTATACGTCTATAGGGGTGCGAAATGCGTCCGATATAGACAGACGCGCGCAGAGAGAAGAGAACGAACTTTTGAGAGCAACCGACGAGCAGCCGAGCGGCGTTGAAACTGAGCCTTTATTGTACGTGCCTTCCACGCCGAGGAGGCCGGCGCCGCGAACATAAACATCCGCTCGTTGTGCAGACGCTCACGGCGGCGGCGGCGGACATCTGCGGACAGCGGCGGACATCTGCGTTGATGCCGGGCCACACATAACGGGAGGTGATGAGGCGCTGAGTGGCGCGAACACCAGGATGGCTCGAGTCGTGTAGTTTGCCAAAAACTTAACGATGGTGCGAGGAAGGCACAAATGGACGGGCACAGCCTGTTGACATGTCGCAGACGATCGTACCGGAGGGGAATGGCAGTGGCACCTCAGCAAACGAGAGATGTGGACCCTGCACGCAGGTCACGCAGCTCGTGGTCAGAATGTTGTGCCTCTGCGATGATGTCGAAATCCACAGCAGCAGTGGAAAGCGCGTCGACACGTGACATGGCATCGGCAGCCGCATTAACGGGTCCTTCGATGTACCGTAGGTCGGTCGTGAATTCGGAAATAAAATGCAGGTGCCGAATTTGCCGGGACGTGTGTGTGCTGTGGTTTTCCACGGAAAGCGAATGTCAGTGGCTTATGATCCGTCAGTACGTGGAACACGGTACCTTCGAGAAGGTGACGAAAGTGGTGAATGCCAAGGTAGACAGCGAGGAGTTCGCGGTCGAAAGTGCTGTATCGAGTTTCTGCCGGCTTCATCTTCTGCGCAAAGAAACCGAGTGGACGCCACAGATTCTGCTGGAATTGTTGTAAAACTGCACCAACGGCACTGGAGGAGGCGTCGGTGATGAGCCGCATGGGTGCGTCAGTTAGGGGATGCACTAGGAGGGTGGCTTGTGCCAGGGCATTCTTGGCTTCTTGGAATGCGGCGTCTGCTTCGGATGTCCACTCCAAGGTCGCAGATGGTGCCATTGGAGCATTCAGCATGTCGGTCAGAGGTAGAATGATGCGCGCTATATTCGGCAGGAACCGACGATGGAAGTTCAGAAGCCCGAGAAATTGGAAAATCCCGCAGAGCTTGAACCTTCCTGTCCAATGGCTTGATTCCTTCAGGTGTGAAAAGGTGTCCAAGAAATTCGACGTTGTCAACACCAAAGACACATTTAAATGTGTTGATAGTTAAGCCATGTTCCTGCAGTCGCGAAAAACAGCAACCGCAGATGGTCAGCGTGCTGCTCTGGTGAAGAACTTGCCACCAGCAGATCATCAAGATAGGCGATGACGAAGTGCAGACCGCGTATTACTTCATTGATGAAGCGTTGGAAAGTTTGGCCTGCGTTCCGTAACCGGAAAGGCATGCGGACGTACTCGAATAGGCCAAAAAGGTGTTGTGATGGCTGTCTTCGGTATGTTCGCTGGTTCCACAGGAATTTGATGATATGCCTTGACTAGGTCAATCTTGCTAAATATGGTTGTTCCAGCAAGAGTGGTAGCAAAGTCATGAATGTGCGGCAGCGAGTACCGGTCAGGAGCGGTGCGGGCATTCAATGCACCATAGTCTCCACAAGGGCGCCAATCTCCGAGGTCACGCTTGGGCACCATGTGCAGCGCTGATGACCAGCTGCTTGACGATGGGCGGATTATGCCTAACTGCAGCATGTGATCAAATTCTCTGCGAGCTGTGGCGAGGCGGTCTCCAGCAAGACGTCGTAGCTTGCAGGACGCTGGAGGACCCGTGGTGACGATGTGGTGCGTCACAGTATGCTGCACTGGAAGTTCCAAATTGGTAGGTTTGGTAAGTTCAGGAAATTCGCTGAGGATAGAGGCAAATTCTGATGATGGCGAATGCGGAGCTGGTTGCGTAGAGGCGGACAGCGGTGCGAGGATACCTTGCACGGAGAGGCTGGTCGTACAGTCTACAAGTTGACGGGAGCGGAGATTCACGTTCAAACCGAAATGGGTAAGAAAGTCCGCACCTAATATGGCGAAGCGCACGTCGGCGAGGATGAAAATCCACCGAAATATGCGACGCAGGCCCAGGTGAATGGTGAGGGAGCGTTGGCCATATGTTGCCATTGAGGATGTATTTACAGCTTGCAAAGCCGCAGTCCTCCGACAACGGTGTCGGTCCTGGCGAGAGGCAGGAATGACGCTTACCTCTGCACCAGTGTCCACAAGAAAGCGATGGCCTGCGATCCTGTCTGTGATGTAGAATAGGCGGCTTCCCGTAGCGGTTGAGTCACGCGCCGCCATTAGTGACTCGCTTCCATGTTTCCCTGCCAGCGACAAGGCTGTCGACATCTTGCAGCGCTGACGCCGAACCTGGTGTGGTACCAGCAGAAGCCGTCAGAAGTGTGTCTTGGGCGGGAACGGGAACGCGAACGTGAGCCACCCCTAGCCAGTGGAGAGCGACGAGGCGTGTCCATCTGCATTGCTGCCATGGTGTCCATCAGCCTGTCAATTTCATCCTCGAGGCGAGATTGCCGGGCCTCGAGGTCTGATGTGACAGTGGTCGAGGACACCGCGGAGCTTGTGCCGGAGTAGTCGTTCACACGGTCCGCGAGCTCTGCCACTTTGTCAAGAGGCATATTATCCGCAGCTGCCAAAACCACGACAAGTGTCCGAGGCAAGCGTTGCAGAAACAGCTCGCGCAATAGTGGACTCTCGGAGTCTTGAGTACGGTCGCCGAGTAGCTGTCGCATCCGATGTAATAGTTGCGACGGTCGGCGATCGCCGAGTTCTTCCGCGTTGAGGAGTTGCTACAAGCGGCTTCTCTCGGACACGATTTTGCGTGTGAGCACTATGGCCTTGAAATGGTCGTAGGGCGCGGCCGGATGTGGGGCTCTCATGACGTCGTCGAACTCATCACCTACCTCGGAGGAAAGTGCTGAGACGACATGCAGGTACATCACACGTTGCGATGTGATGCGCCGCAGATCTAAGAGGGCTTCTAGTTGCGTGAACCACACGGCGGGATTCTTCGGCCAAAACGGCGGCAGCCGCAGTTAGGCATTGGAAATGGCGTCCATGGCAGCGCTGGGGGCAGGGATGTCGCCTGGCACTGTTGACTGGGGCTGAAGAGCCGGGGCGTCGTTGCTGAGTACTGTAGTGTTCATTTCGTCTTCCATTGCGTGAGCTTGCTACGTCCGGGCCACCAATCTATAGGGGCGCGAAATGCGTCCGCTATAGACAGACGCTCGTATAGAGAAGAGAACGAACTTTGAGAGCGACCGGCGAGCAGCCGAGCGGCGGTGAAACTGAGCGTTTATTCTACGTGCCTTCCACGCCGAGGAGGCCGGCGCCGCGAACGGCGCCGCGAACATAAACATCCTCTCGTTGTGCAGACGCTCACGGCGGCGGCGGCGGAATCGGATCCTCTACAACGTCCTTTTTCGTAATCTTGTTCAGACGACGATAATCGACGCAGAAATGTAGGGTTCCGTCCTTTTTCTTTACAAGGATAACAGGGGATGCCCACGGCCTTTTCGACGTTCTCGTGGCGAAACTCGGTAAGGGCTCTGGCGGAGTGGTCGAGCGCACTCCTCGGTGATTATGCAATGCTTGGCGACTGCTGTTTGTCGAATCCTCGATGACGTCGAAAAGCAGCCTTTGTATCGTCGGAGCAGATTTCTGAGCTGCTGTTGCTTAATCACGGGGAGACTTGGATTAATGTAGTAGTGTGGTTCGGGAACCATCGTCGTCGGGGTAGATGCGGCGGAATCCGAGAGGACAAGCGCATTACTGGTTTGCAGAATTTCCTTGTTGTACGCGATCGTCGTGCCCTTGTTGATATGCTTGAACTCTTGGCTGAAGTTTGTCAGCAACACTTCGGTTTTCCCTCCATGCAGTCGAGCGATCCCTCTTGCGACGCAAATTTCACGATCTAGCAGTAGACGTTGGTCGCCTTCGATGACGCCTTCTACGTCAGCGGGTGTTTCGGTGCCGACCGAAATAACAATGCTCGAGCGAGGCGGGATGCTCACTTGATCTACGAGAATACTCAAGGCGTGGTGACTACGAAAGCTTTCCGGCGGTATCGCTTGATCTTCCGACAGCGTTATCGATTTTGACTTCATGTCTATGATTGCACCGTGTTGGTTCAGGAAGTCCATGCCGAGAATGACGTCTCGTGAACATTGTTGGAGGATAACGAAGGTGACAGGGTAAGTCCGGTCGTGAACGGTTATTCTTGCCGTGCAGATTCCAGTCGGCGTAATTAGGTGTCCTCCAGCGGTACGAATTTGGGGACCCTCCCATGCAGTCTTAACCTTCTTCAACTGGGCGGCGATGTGTCCACTCATTATGGAGTAATCGGCCCCTGCGTCGACTAAGGCAGCGACTGCTTGGTCGTCGAGAAGTACATCGAGGTCGGTAGTTCTTTGTCTGGCGTTGCAGTTGGGTCTTGGCGTCGGATCACGGCTGCGTCGCGTTGAACTGAAGCTGGAACGTCGCGTCGTCAAGCCGTCTTTTGTCGGTGTAGTCTTCGCCTCCTGACTTCGTCGGGATGGCGGCGTGTCGTCATTAGGTCGTCGAGATAGTTTCTTCGTCGTCTTCGTAGGCGGTGGAGGATCTTCGTCAGTTAGACGAATAGCAACCGCACCTCCATCGGTTGCTGCTTTTAGTTTTCCGGATATGGGCTCGCAGAGCGGCCCCGGGCTGGGCCTGTGTATGGTCGGCGCTGCGGCGAGAGGTAGCGGCCTGGTGACGGCGAACGGGATGGTCGTCGAGGGCTCCACTGAGTAGCGGCGAGGTAGTAGGCGATGTCACGTGGGCGCTCGCCAAGCTGTGGACGCGGCGCGTTGACGGCGAACCCTCTCAGTCCCAATTCGCGGTATGGTCATCGGTGATACACATGGCCGGCTTCTCCGCAGTGATAGCCGAGCGGGCGGTGGTCGGGGGCTCGCCAAATGTCCGTCTTCCTCGCGTAGGTGCGCTAGGCGACGGGTGGGTGTGCTGGCAGCGGCGGCGGCGGACGACGGAATTGCGGCGTTACAGGGCCCTGCCGTGGTCGTGGAGGAGGACCCTGACGGCGTGCGACGGCAGCGTAGGTCATCGCTTCTGGCTGGGTTTGCGGTAATTGAGGTTGCATCTCCGGAACTCCAAGCGACCGCTGAACCTCATCTTTGACGATGTCAGCGATCGAGGCCACTTGAGGCTGCGACGCCGGGAAGATCTTCTGAAGCTCGTCTTGTACGACTGCCCTGATAGCCTCGCGCAGGTCGTCGGGGGCCAGCGATTGAACTCCAGCATAGTTTTTAGAGTTGGTGCGGTGGTCGAATTGCCGGTTTCGGAACTCGAGTGTCTTCTCGATGCCAGTGGCCTCCCGAAGAAACTCGTCGACAGTCTTCGGTGGGCTTCGCAACATACCGGCGAAAAGTTCCTCCTTTACACCGCGCATCAGTAGCCGGACTTTCTTTTCCTCGGACATTTCCGGGTCGGCGTGGCGCAATAGGCGGCTCATTTCTTCTGTAAAAATCGCGGTAGTCTCATTAGGAAGCTGCAATCAGCTTTCTAGTAGTGCTTGAGCTCGTTCTCGGCGTATGATGCTTGTGAATGTCTGCAGGAAGCCGCTTCGGAAAAGGTCCCAGGTCGTTAAGGTGGCTTCTCTGTTCTCGAACGACGTCCTGGCAGCGTCTTCCAATGCGAAGAACACATATCACAGTTTGTCGTCGCTGTTCCAGCTGTTAAATGCAGCGACCCTCAAAAGTCTCGAGCCAGGTTTCCGGGTCCTCGAATGTAGAACCGCGGAACGTCGGGGGCTCCCTGAGCTACTGCTGCACGACGGGGGACGCTGGGCCTGCCATTGGGGTGGACTTGGTAGCAATCTTCCTGCTCGTCTCAGGTGGAAGTCCGTGCTCTGGGGACAGTCCTTGCAGTAGGCGGCTAGCACGCTGGTCTTGGGCGATGTTGGTTTCGTCCTCAGGCTTCGGGCTTGGATCGCGGCTTTGGGGGGGCGTTCCGTACATGAACGCACAAGCACCTCTACCAGATGTCACATGGTAGTTACGGTGAAGAAAGCAGCAGTACGGTGGAATACAAAACTAGCTTTTATTGGGCGAACCTGTGCCCTCAAAAACAGGCTACACTTATAGCACAACGATAGCGGCGAACACGGTCGGCGATCGTCGGAAATCTGATCAGCGGGTTAAGCGCGTCGGCTTTTATAGATCAGCCGTCGAATGTTCCAGATTAACCGATGGGACCCGCCTGTCTTACACAAAGCTCTACACTATTCGCGTCGCGCATACATGCAATCAGATTACACAAGTTGCGGTGAAAGACAGTGGACGGAACCATCGATAACATTCCAGAAACTTCATTTACGTGCAAGCGCGTCCTGCGCTGTGCGATAGCATTTGTTAGGCGGCCAAACGTGGTCGCCCGATAAAGATAAATACACGTGTCAATATGAATAATACAAATGAATTACATCAAGCTGATGAGTACGTATTAAGTGAGTTGTGTAACATCTTAAGGAAATCATCAATTCCTTGCTGTTTGACTACAAATCGCTCAAGGGTATTCTATTCCCGAATGCATCTAGGAGAAAAGAATAATAGAATGTATTGTTGTTGCACGAATATTCTTGGAGTGTAAGATCATGTGTATGATGTACAGTCGACCAAAAAAGTTTACGGACCACGAGATCTCAGAAAATTCTAAATATACGCGTAGCCTTTAAAAGCAGCCAGTAAAACCGGACATCCGAATGTTGTTCGCACATACCACTAAAGGCTGGAAATGGGAGCACCAGACTGCGTTTTGAGGCTGAGGAGATATTCAGCTTTTTGTCAGATGTCATGGTCCGTAAACTTTTTTGGTCGACTGTACGTGCCTTGTTTGTTTAGTTTCGATGTATCTTGTGCGGTATATCTTAAAATAGTTGTGCAGTAGCAAAAACAAGAAACTCAGGCGGTGAACTTTAGCTCGACTTTGGAGTGAGGGCAAACCTGCACGGCGTAGTAATTATGTCGGGGAATCAAGGCGTCGATAGCAGTTGAAAATAAATGTAATCGTTTTGCGCTGCGCGTTTTCAAGCATGCTGATACCGCTACTTGTGAAGGGGAACCAGATCGTATTGGCGTATTGTATAATCGGTCGGACAAGTGTGGTGTACGCTAAAAGCTTAGTGTCACGGTCAGCGTGCCGCAGCGTCTGCTTAAGGAAAAACAATTTTTTCATTGCTTTAGCGGTTATAGTTTCCGCCTGAACTGCCCAACTGAGATCAGAAGTTATTATTACACCAATATATTTCTACTGGCCTACATTTCGGAGCGTGACGTTATGAAAACCACAAGGAAATGCCAAGCTTGCTTTCTTTTTTGTTACTGACATTGCAACTGTTTTGTCTGAAATAATCACCATTTGCCAGTTAGAGCACCAACTTAATACGTCATTCAGTGCAATGTTCAGCTCAATTTGGTCACTGTAGCTTTTAACGTCTTTATACAGTACGCAGTCGTCTGCGAATAGCCTAATATTTGCGGTAATGTTGACTGCCAGGTCATTTATAAACAACAAAAATAATGTCGGGGCCAAGACGGATCCCTGGGGCACACCGGATGTGACATTGATTGTGTCAGAAACGTGCTCATTGCATTGCGCAAATTGTTGACGGCCGGACAAATAGCTTGATATCGATCGATTCATTGGCCCATCCCCAAGTTTGTGGACCAGCTGGAAAACTAGCTCTTCACGGGAAACCCGATGAAACGCTTTTGAAAAATCCATAAAAATTATGTCAATTTGGAAGTGTTCGTTAATGCCTTTGGCCAAGTCGTGCATTATCTCGACGAGTTGCGTTACAGTCGATAGGCCTCTTCGAAATCCATGCTGGTTGGGGCGTAGCAGATTATTGTCTTCGACAAACTTTGTGATGAATTTGATGACAATATGCTCGAATATTTTACAGCTCGTACACGTCAAGGAAATGGGCCTGTAGTTTGATGGGATCGTCTTGTCACCGGATTTATGCACTCGGATTATTTTGGCGATTTTCCATTCAAAAGGAATCTTTGAATCCTGGATAGATCTTGTGAATATTAAGCGTAGGTACTTACTAACTGTTTCTCCATACCGTTTGGGAAAAGCGTCCGGTATCCTGTCTGCGCCACAGCTCTTTTTTTTCATCAAGGTTTAATAGCAGACACAGTATACCGATGTCGGTTATTTCTGGTACTTATAGTAATTTGTTTTGTAGATAGGATAATCGGGGAATGTTGCACTAGGCCATTATCGATTGTAAAAATTTAATGAAAGTAGCGATTGAATTGATTCGCCTTATCTTTTGTTTCTATTGAAGGAGAAACCTTTCTATCGTTACGTTTATCATTTACGTGGCGTCAAAATTTTGCTGGTGACGTTTTCATGAACTTGGATAGAATGGTACAATGGTAGTGCATTTTGTAAACGCGTATCTTGCGGTTCAATGTTTTAGGTAATTCGAAAATCTGAGCGATGAAATTACTGGCTAAACCAGACATCCTAGCTTTCCTCAGCCTACTAATTTTACGTTTAACGCGAATTATCTCGCGGGTGATCCATGGATTATACTTTCTTGTAAGTTTGCGTTCTAGTGAGACACACTTTTCAATACAATGCATGACGTATGCTTGGAATTGCAACCATATATGCTCTAACGATGAGTTTTATAACAACACTTCTGATAACATGCCTCCGATCAGCGCTACGCGGTCAAAATAATAATAGCAAAGCGCATAAAACAAGCGCATAAGATGAAAATGCGTTAAAGATATGATGACAGGAGCGAATTCTCTTTATCTAACAATGAAACAATAGGATGACTGATGTATTTTCCCTTTAGGTTTGCAATCCAGTGAGCTTCCACAATACTCTAACTCGCGGTTTGATTTCTATGCCTAAATAATATGTCGGTGTTTATAAGACAAGGTGAGCAAGCATGTTCTTGACATTGCATTGCCAAATCCGTACTAGGGCGTCCTTTCAGACTAGACAAGTGTTCCATTAGTCTCGTGTTAACGCGTCTCGCAGTCTGTCTTACGTACACATGACCACACGTCATAGGAATCTGATACACAACGTTCTTCGCGCAATCGAGAAATTGGTTTTTACTCGGATGTTTATTACTGAATTGTTTCTTTGCATCATCCTTACTTTAGAACTTACTTTTTGCCCTAGAACACACACTACCTATTTTGCTTTTAGCCGAAAACACCACTTTTACTTCGTGACTCCCAGCCACCTTTTTGAGTCTTTGTGAAAGGCCGTGCACATGCGGAATCACTGAAACCTTGGAAGCTAAATCTTTCTGCCTTTGATTCATTGCGCATAGTTCTTTTCCTGTTTAGGGTTTTTCATTAGTCTAGCACATGACACCCGCATAACAGCGAGCGGTTACCCAGCCTTTCTCAACCGATCAACTCGTTCAAGAAATGCAATGTTTACAGTGTGGTAACTTGACTTCAACAACGCTGACCGGAAACATGAAATGGCTATACCACTCTTCACAAGCCTGGAATGGTTTGAGGCATGGTTCATTAGCAGTTTTCCAGCTCGGGGCGAGTATGGCCAACACACATGTTCTGGTAGAAATTCTAACTTGACATCAAGAAACTGTAGCTTATTATCTACCGGTACTTCTGAAGTAAATGTCAAGTTCTTGCTCATAGAATTAAAGGCTTCTACTACCATTTTCCTGAAAGCATCCTTGTCTACATGACAGCCCAAAATCAAGTAGTCATCTACATATCTTTATATCTTAATACTACAGCTTTGAAAACATTAACCAGCTTTCAGTCTATGCTTCCCAGGAAAATGCTACTAAGGATGAGAGCTACCGTTGACCCGATGCGCACTCCCCTTGCCTGTATATACCTTTTGTCACAGTATCCTACGTGTGTATTCGCTAAGTAAAAATGCAGAATTTCCAGACATGATTCAACATCCACCCCGCACGTGTTACGGAATGACACCTCGCCATTCTCATTTGTTATGCAATCCTTAACCCGGCACTTTAGGGGCCCATGCGGCAAGGAATTGTAGAGACCTTAAATATATATGCTGAATCCCCAGCTGCAACTTGTACTATCCGATGCCAGAAATTTCAAAAGGCCTTCACAGTTTTTCAATAAGTACGGATCCTGTACATCTAAGGAATTAAACATTTTTTTAAACCCCAGGACCAGAGCCTGCCAACACCGTCGCTCGGACACAATCGGCTTAAACGGAATTCCTTGCTTGTGTGTGTTTGCAGCAAAAAAATATATACAATATCATCACTTTTGAGTTCATTACATGTGACGCGAGCTTTCCTGGTTACAATTTTCCAGGAACTTCATCGCCTCCTTTTTTACTTTTTCTTCATTCACATCACATTTTCTAAAGCACTTATTCTCCGCTAGGAAAGCAAATAATCATTTGCTACAACCAGAAAGCCTTCCTTGTCAGCTTGAACCACATGCAGATTGTTCTCAGCCAAATACTTAGCATTTCTATGAACATTAGGTGTGGATCTATCGCTTGGCCACCACGTCCACACAATCCACCACACATCGTTCTTTTTCTTTCTCTGGCACGCTCTTGGCAATGCCCATTGTAAGTGCTAACCTGTCGACAACGCCGATGCTTGGCTCCACGCAGAACTTTGGCTTGAGTACCTCTTGGTGCCGTTCTTTCACTTAGTATTAGAAGGCGTCCCTCTGGCAGTTCCCTTTTCTCCTTCTTCGGCAATCTCCGATGCACATCGTTCCACATAGCCTCAGTCAATATTTGCTTGTCTGCCCCAGTCCCGAAAAGCCTTCACGTTTAAAGGACCATCGGAAGCAGACAAACAGGCAATCTTTAGACATTTTTTGAAATATTTTTATAGTTTATATCGATAATTTGATGATTGATAATTGATAATTGATTTGATAATTCCTTGAAATAATAGTACAGGGTTTATTTTGTTGCATAATTGAAGACGTATGTGTAGTTGCCCAAATGTTTTTGTAATCACAAATTCTCCTCCCCTCTTGACTAGTCTCATCAGGGTTTGATGGAGCAAAAGTAGTCCTGGCACCTTAGAGAAGTTCTATGCTTAGCAGAGTTATCCCATTGATTTAGCGCAACTGGCGCCCTAAAAAGAGCCTTACAAAGTAACTCAAAGTTACCGCTGCATCTGATGAGGCCCAACCCCATGGGTCAGACAAATACCCTACACGTGCCATGTTCCAGAGCTATGATTGTAGATACTACATAGTACCCTGCTCTTTCCTTCCTGTAAATGGATTGACTTTGCATCTGGTTATTATGCATATAAACACTGTGAAGGTTTTTTGAGCCTGAATGTTCAGAAAGTAGATATGGCATAAAACGTATGTGCACCCCTTTCGGGCCACAGGGGGCCTCTCGTTACAAGAAAAGCGAACATTTGTTTTGAAAGGTAGACGTTATAGGAAAAAGTGACCGCCGTATACTAGCGAAATATATCATGAAACATAATGGGACCTAACGCTATTTAGAATGTCTGTGACTGAAATCAACGTTTAAAAGACAACAAATTAGCTAATTTTGGCATCAGTAAGCTTCGTGTTTTTTAAATTTATTTTGTGAACGCAAATGAAATCATTTCTTTTTCCTGAATAGGGTGCGCTTTCGGAGGTATAATTTCGTGCTGCAATGCAAATCTTATGGCTAATAAGAATCCCGAGGTGTTTTCTTAATGGTAATAGGATGTTGGCTGTTTGATGCAAGACAAATAATTGTATCGAAGCGGCACAAGAGTCTCAGCCGCGTGTGGTGCGTGCGGACACGGAATGCCCCCACGCCAACAACAGCGACCCTAGCGGCAGCTTCTGTCCCTGACTGCGGGCGGAGATTCGGCACCAGAAAAGCATTGAAGGACTCTGGTAATACCCTTCACGGGATTGACGAACTGCTAAAAGTGGCTATAGCTCCAAAGATGATGTTGAAAAATGTCGCCGTGTACCCGCAAAGAACGCCAGTTCAATACCAAACATTGTAGTGCAATTCAGGAGCCGTTCTAAGCGTGATTCGGTGCTTCAGAACGCAAAGAAAACGCGCATCTCGACACGTGATCTTGGTCACTCGTCGAATACGCCTGTATTCATCAATGAACATTTATGTCCAGCAGTAAAGCAACTTCTTGACATGGCCATAGCTTAAAGGAAATGGTGAGCTGGGAGTTCGGGTGGACGAATGATGGACGAATTCTTGCGCAGAAAGATATGAACGCGCATGTACTGGACATTCCTGATACATGCCACGTTGAAAAGAGCGCCTAGAGGTGCTGTGCACGTCACGGTATGGTTTTTTTTTCTTTCGCCACGACGATATCACCTTGGGACGTCGGTAAATTTGTAGGAAGTCGGTATCGCGACAAATTGTGCTGCCTTCATCTAACCATTTGTTCAGCACGACACAAGCAAGATGAACAGTTTTTTTAATACGTTTGCTTTTCTTTTTGGCCTAATAATCATTACGGAGACTTGGTATACTCTAAATGACTACATTTACAAGGGAGTAGGTTATACTACTTTCTTTCTTAATGGAATAATAGTCTCGCAGTGACCCGCCGTGGTTGCTCAGTGGCTATGGTGTTGGGCTGCTGAGCACGAGGTCGCGGGATCGAATCCCGGCCACGGCGGCCGCATTTCGATGGGGGCGAAATGCGAAGACACCCGTGTGCTTAGATTTAGGTGCACGTTAAAGAACCCCAGGTGGTCAAAATTTCCGGAGTCCTCCACTACGGCGTGCCTCATAATCAGAAAGTGGTATTGGCACGTAAAACCCCAAATATTATTATTAGTATAGTCTCGCAGCGCTAGTAAAAAAAAAGCAGACTCTCATATACTGCAGAATGTCAGTGCTGATATTGAATGTTTAACACTTATATCACGTTAATACGTTTTTATTTATTTATTTATTAGTAGCCACCGGCGCCAAAATGCAATACAGTGGGGGGGAGGGAGTTTTTTACCCGACGTGAGCAACAGAACTCAAAGCGCAGTAAGATATACATGGGAAATTCAATCTAAAGATGAAAGAATCGGGCTCATACCTTCGTGTGCGGTAAACCTACCCCGCGGTCTTACCCGTGCAGAGGAGGTTGCGGTTCGGAGGATCAGGGTCGGGGTTGCGCTCACTCCTGCCGTGACTAGGAAGTGGCCGCACTTTCGCCCGTTATTTCCTCGTCCTGAGTGCCCACTCTGCAAGTCGCGAAATGCTGAAGCCGACATCCACCACCTGCTGTGGGTTTGCCCTGCACTGAAACCGACGCGGCTCCGGCACCTCGCAGCAGCGGGACTCTCGCCGCATAATCCGAGCGATTACACTGCTTGGACGCAGGGACCGCATTATCGATCCCTCTTGGACTTCATTAGGGCAGCAAATCTTTTTTCATTCATTTAATCATCCTTATTCACCTCCATCCCTAACCCCTGTATGCCCTGAGGCATTTGCCCTTGCAATAAAAAAAGAAGAATCAGGCTAATTGAGTCACTTCAACAGGGCGAAAAATAGATCATTTGACGCGACGGTGACGACACTGGCAGGTAACCTATTCCATTCTTGTATAGTTTTCGGGAAAAAATGTTTTCCTATACAGTTCTGTCTTGCATGGAACTTCTCGAAACTTTAGCGCGTGATCCACGCGTTGTGATGGGTAATGAGGCGGCATTATATATTTGTCGCTTTCTGTACCAATTGTACCATAGAATATGGAATGGAAAAGCTTCCGTCGCAGCCTTCTGCGTCGTACCTCCAAGGTATCCCGTTTAAACCCTTCCTTAGCACTCGTAACGCTGAAATTAACTTTGTATCGACCTGACACGTACCGCACACCTAGATTCTGTACCCTCTCAAGTTTGTCAATGTCACGTGCCGTCGGAGGGTCCCGCACAACGCAGGCGTACTCAAGGATGGACCATACGTACGTTTTGTATAGCAGCTATCGTGTAGATGTGCTGAATGCTCTAGAGTTCCTACGACTAAAACCTAACATTTTCCCTGCCTTAGCGGTTACATAGTTAACCTGACTCTGCCATGATAATTCTGGCGTGTACCAAACACCTAGGTATTTAAACTGTGTTCCTTTAGCTATGAAATCGTTATACAAGGTGTAAGGAAAATTTATCGAGTTCTTTCGAGTGAATGTCATGTTGACTGTTTTGGTTAGATTTATCTGCATGCGCCACTTAGTGCACCATTCACTAATTAGATTGAGGGCTTCCTGTATCAGACTGGCATCATCCATGCTCTCAGTCACTCTATATAACAAGCAGTCATCTGCAAACAGCCTTAACTGCGATGTGAGACCTTCGCCAATATCATTTATATACAATAAAAGAAGTAAAGGCCCCAGGACAGTGCCCTGGGGTACACCGGATGTAACTTCTTGCGGGCGCGACTGAACCCCACTTACAACCACGACCTGCCGGCGCAGGGTAAGATATTCTTTAACCCATGCGACAACCTGCGGGTGAATTTTATATTCCTGAATTTTTTCTATGAGCAATGAAGGGAGTACCGTGTTGAAAGCCTTTCTGAAATCGAGGAAGATACATTCAACTGAAAGCCGTTTATCCAAAGCATAAGCAATATCATTAGTGAATTCTAACAACTGTGTAATACAAGAAAACCCCTTACGAAATCCGTGTTGGGAGGAAGTGACCACAGAATTCGTATTGAAATGAGCTACAACGCTCGTGAATACAATATGCTCTAGTATTTTACATGCGATCGATGTCAGTGATATTGGACGATAGCTTGAAACGTCGCTTCTAGGGCCAGACTTATGAACAGGGACCACAATACTTGTTTTCCAGTCATCAGGCAAGGAGGCTTCGAGCAGCAACTTGTCAAAAATGAATTTCAAGTACTTAAAAAGCGGTTCAGCGCATGATTTGGACAGGAAATTTGGTAAGTCATCGGTACCACAGGCTTTAGATGTGTCGAGCCCTCGAAGCAACGATTCGATGCCGCGCATGCTGATTACGGCGTCATTCATGTCTACGAGTAATAAAATGGCTGTGGCTTAGCTAAGGTTAAGCCCAGGATGCGAAGCATACTAGCCTTTATTTTAACGCGACAGCGTTAAGGAGCTCGTGTCGCAGAAAAGCCGGTGTCGTCGGCGTCGGCTCAGGCGTGCGTCGCTTGCTCAGGCGCACATTTCGTTGTCGCGCCGAACGCTGCGTTGCTCGACGCTCACCGCGTCCGATGCGGGGCGCGTAGTCGCTGCGCCGTAGCCCATTGTCTTACACCCCTTGGTGGGTCGACGGGAACGCTGTCGCGTTCCACTCTTGAAGGCGAAGCTTAAGCGTCCGCTTTGCAGCTGTTATGACGTCATATGGTAGCTACGCGGCCGCGCGCGGCGCAGCAAGGAAGAGCGTGGTTGTGCGGCTAGTATGCTTCGCATAAAAACAGCGCTAAACGACAGGACGAGTGAAGGGACAGACAACAGCGCTGTGTCGCTCGTCCTCGTCCTTCACTCGTCCTGTCGTTTAGCGCTGTTTTATGCGAAGTATATTACTAGAGCTCAACCCAGCTCCTCAGGCGCGGCGGTGTCGCCTTCAATACCACGTGACCTCGTGACGTCACGACAGAGGAGAAACGGGGCTCCAACTCGCGCCGTCGCTCGCGGCGTCGCGGCGGTATATAAGCAGCTGCGCTTACCTCTGCTAGACACTCACGAGGTGAGATGCCTCCTGGAGACAGAGCTGCTCATTGGAATGAGAAGCGAAGGTTGCGTCGTGCTACAGAAACTGTTTCTAGGTGGCTTTGCTACGGCGCAGCGACTACGCGCCCCGCATCGGACGCGGTGAGCGTCGAGCAACGCAGCGTTCGGCGCGACAACTAAATGTGCGCCTTAGCAAGCGCCGCACGCCTGAGCCGACGCCGACGACACCGGCTTTTCTGCGACACGAGCTCCTTAACGCTGTCGCGTTAAAATAAAGGCTAGTATGCTTCGCATCCTGGGATTAACCTTAGCTAAGCCACAGCCATTTTTTTATTACTCGTAATCATGAACCAACCAGCCCAAATGGGGCTGGTTCGTTCATGATTCGTCATTCTTCTTCATCATTCATGTCACTTGTCGTTTCGAGTAGCGTTAGCTCGTCCGCAGAAGGCATTGTTGCAGGTGTGAAAACGGAACAGAAGTAGGCGCTGAAGCATTCTGCTTTGTCAGTGTCGTCATGAACTGTGACATCACCGGACACGTGAAGGTGAATATTTACTACATCCTTTCCGTTCTTTTTCACATGTCTCCGAAATTCTTTTGGTTTAGTTTTTTAATCGTGATTGAATAGTTTTCGAATAACTGTGTTTAGCAGTGCGTATTGCTTCTTTAAAGGGACACTAAAGCGAAACAATAAATCAGTTTAGACAAATGAAGCATTGTTTGGGCACCCTGCACGCAATCATTTCAAAACAATACTTTGATTATTAGAGGAGAAAATGTAGGTCCAAGTATCAGTGTTTGAATTTCGCGCCGAAACCCCAGCGCCTGTACGTCAGCGTGACGTCAGAGATTTCAAAGTTGGCCATGTTGGCTGAATAAAAATTTCCGAAACTTGTCATGTTTAATATTTGGTTCCTTTAGAACACAATGTAGTCAACCTGTACCGCTATATATAATTAGTAGGCACTAGAAGATGCCATGAAAATCCAAGACGTCACAGCCCCCAGGTGCGGGAACTTAAGTAGCCGTCGCCACCTGTATTTCTTTCTTGCGCTTTTTCTGGCTTACCAAACGTCTTATCGTTGTAAGAGTGGTGTTTTTGGTGTTGCAGAACGATAATTTACTGATGCAGAAGAAATCATTTTTCACTTTAGTGTCCTTTTAACTTCTCGAGTTATTTCTTTCAGTTTTTCCTCTGTTTCTCTTGATGGTGGTCTGCAAAAGGCGCTATAAATTATCAGCCTATTTGTGCGAGTTGACGCAACCTTTTCGTAAACCAAGGTTTTTTTTTGCTTCTTCGCGTCGTCAGTACCCAAGATGGGACAAACCGCTCACGTAGTTCCAGTATCTTTTGCTTCAATAACCGCCACAACTGTTCCACATTCCTACAGTCGGGTTCTGTTTCAAACACAATAAAATAGGCGTCTAACGCTTGATTAATGCAATCTAGATCTGCTTTTTTATAATTGTACACTCTTCTGTTAACATAGGTTGTGGTTTTAACCTAGGCTAGTGACATCGTCGACACGACAGCGTGGTGGTCGCTTATACCAGGAATCACGAGGGTTCAATGCACAAGATCAGGTCACTTCTTTAGCAGCAAGTCCAGAATATTGTTTCGCCGCGTTGGCGATAGGACTAGCTGTGGCAGTGCATACCGTTTCACCATATTCATCATTTCTCTATTGTTTAGTGCAGTAGCTGTGATAGTATTCGATGTATCCCATTTAATGTCCGGCAAATTGAAGTCTCCCCCAATTACCATGGTACCCATATGCACTCCATCAAATATGCCTTTAAAACAGGTGAGAATGCCTGGTGATACATTTGGAGGACGATAAAAGCTGCATACTGTAATGATCATACGATTCGGAAGTGATTTGGAAGTTCTAGGTTGCACATTGTGGCTTCACATATGCCAACATGCACTTGAATCTGAGCAGACCTAATGCTGTTATCTATGAGTATAAATACACCTCCTCCATGACAATTTCTGTCCTTTCTGTAGCAGGGGTATCCTGTTGGAAATACCTCGTGATCACTAATGTTTGGGTTTAACCAGGATTCTGTGCCAAGCATCACTGAAGGCTTTACTGCGTCTATGAGTGCACAAAATTCATCTTTTTTATGTCTTATACTCCTACAATTCAGTAAAAGAAAATTAAGGTTAACAGGGCTAGGCTGGCATCGTCACCTCTGTGAGGTTACCTGAATTGTTACATCATCGCAAGCAAACTTCTGCCCATTCAAAAGTAGGTAATCATACCTAAGGGTAGCCTTAACGCCGTCGCGTTTATGTATCTTTGCATAGTCCCATAAAATCTTTCTTTTCTTTCGCATTGCTTCCGAAAACTCTTCAGAAGTGGCAATTGCAGTATCCTTCAACTTTATTGCGTTACTTAGCACGGGCTGTTTTTCTTTAAACGAGGCACATTTAGCAATAATAGGTCTACTCTTACCAGCGTGAAAGCGTCCTAACCAGTGAGCCCTTTCTATTTCAACAGTGGAAATTCCGAACTTCGAAGAACATATATCCAAGACCTGTTTCTCAGAGTCGACATTTGTCTCGTTAGCCTGCCGGTCGGGTATGCCATGAAAAATTAGATTGCCGCTTCAAGTACGGTTCTAAAGATCGTCAACCTTTGACTTTAAAGATCTCAAAGCTCGACCCTGACTCAGCAAAGTGCTCACCCGTGAACAGGGTGTACTGATTCGATTCGTCAGGCCCAGACTGAAACACTCCCTACACCAGCGCGAATGCACCTCCTCCGCGGCCTCTTACCTGAAGATCCCCCACCCTGCCGATACTGTGGCGAACACCCGAACACATCCCATATCCTCTGGTCCTGTGGACCAGCCCCACCTCCCCTTCCTGCCCCCACAAATCTTTCCCCTAAACCCCATGCCGGGTGGCTGACAGAAGCAGCCAGCGCCGACGACCAGCGGTACCTTGCGGCGTTTATCAGTGCTGCACTGAAGAATGCCGCAAGCGAGGCTCTGGACTGAGGGCCTTTCCACGTTACCACCGAATATGAAAATAAAGTTTTTTCTCTCTCTCTCGACCCTGAGTCTCGTATTGCTAGGCGCACTCTGTCACGGACGATTTTATTTCATCAAGTTTGGTTCACATTGCTTCAAGAGATTTGATACGACCACCTAGTTCGTCTATAGCGAGCCTATTTTCAGCCTGTACAGATTCAAAACTGTTTAATTTCTCCTTAATCGTATTCTGGCCTGCCAAGAGCTGCTGCGAGGTACCCTCAGTTGAAGGTCCGGGATTCAGTTCAACATCGCCACATAATATCAAAAGCAGCAAATACAGCGAGAAGCGGCGAAACAGGCGAAACTGTTGCCTTCAACGGTGTTGCGTACAAATAGTCTTGTCCGTTGTCACGGCGCTGTATAAAAAGTGGAGACTATCGACCTATTTCTGTGCTACCCATATTTTCAAAGGCCCTGGGAAAAATTATCTTTAAGAGACTCATGAATCTTTGAAATAAATTTGCTGTAATATCTACATTATAATGTGATTTTATGAACGGCAGGTCGACTGAGACTGCTTTACTAGCTCAGTAATAACTAATCCTAAAATCTGTTGAAAAACAAAGAATTCTGCAGTGGAGTCTTCATACATTTTCCAAGGCCTTCGATTGTCTCAATCATTACACGTTGATAGAAAAACTAGAATTGTACGGCATTCGCCGCATCCCACTTTGGCTCTTGAAGTCGTACCTTAAGTACCGCTTCCAGTGTGTAAAAAATTAACGATTCCCTTTCTTCTATCAGGGCAATAACAACTCGGGTTCCACAAGGTAGCATTTTAGCACCGTTGCTTTGTAACATATATATGTATATATATATATATATATATATATATATATATATATATATATATATATATATATATATATATATATACACATGACACTGTCAAAATCA
This sequence comes from Dermacentor albipictus, assembly GCF_038994185.2. NCBI lineage: Eukaryota > Metazoa > Arthropoda > Arachnida > Ixodida > Ixodidae > Dermacentor > Dermacentor albipictus. The sequence goes on along the minus strand of NC_091822.1, from coordinate 6,425,903 downwards.
GTGATAAACCTAAATACGTAATGTACGCAGGGGACACTAGCACTTTCTTTACCGCTAACGATGTGGATGCCTTAACTACACCTATATATTGACACGTGTACTTATCTTTCTCGGGCAACCACGTTTCGCCGCTTAACAACTGTAATCGCACAGCGAGGGACGCGCCTGCATGTATCCGATGTTTCTGGAAAGTTATCGACGCTTCTATCCGCGTGTCTGTTGTCGCCGAACCTTGTGTTATCAGATTTCATGGCGTGACACGAATGGTGTAGAACTTTGTGGAAGACACGCGGGTTCCATCAGTTAATCTGGAACATTCGACGACTGATCTATAAAAGGCGACGCGCTTGAGCCGCTGATCAGATTTTCGACGATCGCCGACTGTGTTCGCCGCTTTCGTTCTGCTATAAGTGTAGCCTGTTTTGTGGGCACAGGTTCGCCCAATAAAAGCTAGTTTTGTATTCCACCGTACTGCTTCTTTCTTCGCCGTCACTACCACGTGACAATATACTACGTTAGAACGGGTTACTGCATGGAACGAACGAAATTCATTATTCATCAATACAACAAGAACAAAAGCTGTAATTCTTCACTTGCGGAAGCAGGTTGTTTCTCCAGGAAACAGATTACATTTACGTAGCGTGGCAATTGAAATTGTAGAGACCGCTAAAACTCTAGGAGTATATTTTAATTGTAATATACCATTGGAACCTCAAGTTAATAATTTAATTACTAATGTATCAATATGTGTAGGTATACTTGCAAGAATGTGTTCCTTTCTTCCAGTTTGTTACATCTTTTTTTTGTCACATATCAATTTTTGTTACTTGGTATGGGGAAGCACAACGACAACCAATATTAATAAGATATAGAGACTTCAAAAGAAATTGATCAGGTATATCGCTAATGTCAATTAATATTCACACACCAGTGAGTTGTTTAAACGATTTAAAATTGTCCCAATTCACAAACATTACGAGTATTACCTAGCAATAAGGTATAAGCAATCGTTGTTCACTAACAATTGTGCGTTGTTGAATATCTTTGGTCTGCCAACAAGTGTTATACCATGCCCTACTCCTCCAAACAACATAGGATCATTCCATTCGGTAAAGCACACTTTGAGCGATAAATGCTACGGCTCACTGTTGCTGTATTATTAAATAAATTACTCTAAAAAAGGTCACAATTCAAGAATGCAGTCCGCCTATTATTAGGGAAGCTATTTTATTGTGAAAAGAGATGCAATGTTCGTTTAGGCGTTAAGAAAACTGTGCATATTGCAGTTTCTCTATATCGCAGTGTTTTATATTGTAGTGTCTGTATTAGTGTTCATGTATATAATGGCTTGTATTGTGTGCAACCTTTTCATGCTTTGTTACCTTCAATGAACTTGTCCTTATGTCCTCGTTGTTGTCCATGCATCAGGGAGGCTCGGGTTCTCGTCAAGAGACAAACGCGGCTTTTCTCCTCGAGCCTACCCTCATCCTTGAGATGAAAAATAAATTTGAATTTGAATTTCCAAATCGTTATAGGGGTTGACAAATGGGTTCGTGTCGAAACGGGAGAAACCGAAGAGCAATCAGAACAGTGGATGCATTCTAATTCTTCGAAAGCAAAGAAGTTTAAGCTGACCTATTTTATTAGTGTCGTCGCGCTTAACAAAAAAAGTTGGAATCTAGTGATTGTACTTAGCAGAGGTGTAGTTTTGTTTTACAATGTGGGAAGCCGGTTTTTATTAAAAATTTATCGAACTTTCAATATTTTAGGAGCAAAGCTGCCATGTTTACAACCCCCGTAACTCAGCAATGAATAAGAATATCACAATTCTCTCAATTGCATGTACATATACATCTAAAGCGAACAGAATTTGTGTTTAGAACGACAGAAAGCTGAGCTAGTTGGTAAGAATTTGTGTACTATGCAACCCTGTGAAATATAGCGCTTATTCGTGAGTGGGATTTTTCCAATACCTTTGTAAGCGATGTAGCAAATTCGCGTTATCTCTAAACTTATGTACACATTTTATCCGCTTTAAGTTATCCAGCGGACACACTTTACAAAACTGCGATATTAGTTTTTGTTGCATAGATAGCAATGTGTTGATGCTTTTTCTTATTTATTTTTGTTTATTTATGTTTTATTTTATTATACAGTGCTGCGTTCGCTCAGAGAGCATCACATTGTGTGTGTGTGTGTTGGGGGGGGGGTAGTACAAATGTATAACAGTGGTAATTATAGTTATATAACGAAAACACGGTGACGACATTGCAGTGCAGGCAGCATAACTATCTCCAACGCAAAAAGGAAAACGAGCGAAAAAGGACTATATGTACATAAATACGTCCATACACATGCATGGGCATAGATAAACATATAAACGCATATACGCACATATTCACTCTCATAAATACATATAGTAGGCGAGCAAATGCGAATAACCACATCAAAACAAACAAACTGATTGAAAAAGGCTGAATTTGATGTTTTAGGAACGGTGTCCTCAGGCAGATCATTCCATTCATTGATGGTTTTTGGAGATAAAGAATACTTTAACAATTCGTTCTTGACTTCATTGGCCTTACTTTTAATGTGTGTTCACGGCGATGGGATAGTTAATGCGGGTTAAGCATGTATTGTAATTTATTAATGCCAGTATTGTTGTAAAAGATCTTATGAAACAATTTGAGACGCAAGCAACGCGGGCGTTAGGCAACGTAGAAATTGCTCGCTGTATTTTCCTTTCTGTGACGCTACCAGATCTGCGATAGCTCCCAGTGCTAAAGCGTGGCGCTCGGCTTTTTACGCGCTCTAAGATGTATTTAAGGTTGTCGTGATAAGGGTCCCATATCGTGCACGCGTACTGAAGAATAGGCCTTACGTATGTACGTATGTCGTGTATAATAACTTATTGGTTGCCAGAAGACAGGGCTGAAAATTTCGAGCCAAGAACATTAGTGTGTTAATCCCTTTCGCGGCAATCTCGGCAATGTGATCCTGCTAAGTAAGATCGCTTGACAAGTGAAGGCCGAGGTGCTTGACCCCTGTAGCGCTCGAAATTTTCGATTTGTTCAGCCTGTAAGAGTGGCAAACGTCAGTTTTTTTTTTTCCTAGAAAAACACACATAGTTACGTTTTGATTCATTTAGTGTCATGCACCAAGTGGCACACCAGTTCGAAATTTTATTAAGGTACTCTCGAAGGATTTTGCGGTCGCATGGATTGTTTATCGAGTGGCAAACAACGCTTTCATCTGCGTACAATCGTAGGTTCGACTGAACGTTTTTAGCAATATCGTTAATAAAAATCACAAATAACGGGCTCAGAACAGGCCCCTACGGTACTCCGGGCGTGACTGGAACAGCTGATGAACAACATCCATTTACCACTGTTATCTGTCTGCGATTTACGAAGTAGTTACGAAGTTAGTGCGATTACGAAGTAGGTCAGTTCATTAGGTGAGCGAGAATTTTTAAATGCTGGAGTTTGTGTCTTATACAATCGCGTAGTACCTGATCAAATGCTTTTTTTGAAATCTAAAAACAAAGTCAACGCTAGTAGCGTGATCTATGCAGATGTTATGTCGAAAGAAAATTCCGTTAACTGTGTGTCACAATAAAATCCCGCGCGAACGCCATGCTATTCTGCGTAAAAAAAAGTTTTGCGAATTCAAGTGCCTTATTGGGTTCCTGTACATGATGTGTTCCATGCTTTTCGAAGCACCACATAGGAGACAAACTTGCCTATATTGTTCCACGTTATTTTTTTTTCTTATGGACAGGAAGCACATGAGCAAATTTCCATTCGTGCTGCACGATTCCTTCAGTTAATGACGTCATATACATTGTGAGAAGGGGGTTGCTAAGAGAGCTAGCACATTCTTTCAGCACGCGATTGGATATGCCGTGAGGACCTGTCGCTTTGTTTGTGTCTTGGCTGGTAAAGATTTGAAAAATACCATGAATTGATAAAGTGACATCGGGCATTTCCTGAAGAACTGAGGCGCATGCCGGTAAAATAATATTGTTAATCGCTGAATTAGCAGAAAGGCGGACCTGAAATGGTCGCACAAAGCAGTGGCTTTCAGTTCAGCATTTGTTATCGTTCCATTGTCAGCCTTGATGCATTGTTTGCTAATTTTCTCTTTCCCGATTTTTTCGGCAAGCTTCCATATAATTTTGTCATTGTTTCGAATCTTTGCATCTAAAGTACTGAAAAAAATGACGCTTCGCTTCACTAATTTTCTATTTACAAATTTGCTGGACAGAAAACAATTTTTAAGAAGGAACTGGCATTTTGCTTTTTCTGAGGTTCTGAAAAAAAGTGCCTGTTCTTCTAAGGAGTTTCTGGATTTCGGTGCTGATCCATGGTTTATCTTTCCGAGAAATTTTGATGGTATGTGCCCCGAAATTAGTGCAAGTATTTTATCTTTGAGTACGCTCGAACCAATGTTAACATCTTTTCTGAGAAAACCTCTGAGAAAGCTGGAATAAAATCAGTTAATTCACTGTTCATTGCCTGGTAGTTTCCGTGATCGTAATAGTATATCAGTTTTGGAGTAAGCCGAGCTCTATTTTGGTGTGGATAAGAAACCCTGGTTAAAAAAACAGCGTGGTCGCTGATACCAGAAAGACAGATAGGTGGAGACACCAGATGAGCTTCATTTTTGAAGAAGAGATCGAGGGTGTTGGATGACAGAGCAGTAACTCTGGTTGGGGACTCGTCGCACTGAGTAAGGCTGAAGGTACTTGTGAGCCTGGTCTTTTGCGCCTTGCCTTTGCTCATGCAAGCATGAACCAACTAGCCCAAGCAAGAGTTATACTTGATAATTAGAAGCTGCAAACTATGTTTGACATGCGCAGAACGGTCAACTTCGTGGGTTTGCTTTGAATTTCACCGTACCAACTCTTTTGTTCGTTATCAAAGATGTAGGTGTTGTTTCCAATATTCAAATGGTTAAACCGAAGCTTAAATGGGTGCGTTTGCTTTTTGGCGAATGAAGCCTCCTTTGTAAGTGAACCTGCGCGGAGTACTCCTTACTCATAGCGTAGCTTGTTTCTTTAAGCTTCTGACCTTGAAGCAAAACTTGTTTTGCTTTGTAGGACGAAAAAGCAACTAAAGTTTGTCGTGGCTTTTGCACGCTGTATCGACCTATCCTGTGAGCGCGTTCAATGTCACTGTGACTGATCCTCACACGAAGCAGATCCTTGCAGAAATTGATAACATTTTTTTCTGCCTCATCCCAGGTTTCCTTATTAGTATCCTTAATACCATAAAAAACGAGGCTGCGTCGCCTAGATCTGTTTTCTAAGTCGCTTTTTTCCGACAAAGTTTGATATTGTTTTGCCAGATTCAAGAGTCGACTGAAGGGTCGTGACAGCAGTCTGTGCATCTGAAAGACTTCATCTCTTCTACTTTGGATAGCTTTTTTTGCAAAACAAGTAGTTTCTCCGTGAATTTTCCTTGATTTGACTGGACAACTGCAACCTCCTTCAAAAGTTTTTGCTGGTTTGTTTGAATCACAGGAATGGCATCAACAGCTTTCATAAGCTTTGCAACCTGAGCTTCTGTCAGAGGTCCAGGATTTAGCTCGATGTGTCCGGACAAAATTATAAGCAGATGCACTACAAAGCTCGTAACGCAAAACCATTTGAAAGGCACACTTCCAATAAAGCAAATGGCCAGAAACAAGGGCCATGGTGTCGACAGGAAACGGCGCTTCTTAGGTTTAGGAGTAGCATGATATGCAACACCAACCTACACAAAGACGACACGTAAGCGCATGGTAGTTCGTAGACACCGGGCCCCGTTGTGATGGCGTGAAGCTACCACTTTAGTACTTCATGGTTTGTTCGCGACGCCCACTATCCGCTGACGTTTTCTGTGACAGCCGACATGGTAGAAAGATCCAGCGATGCTCCCGCCATTTCCACCGGGCATCGGTAGGCGTGACCAGCCTGCGGTAATAATAATAATAATAATAATAATAATAATAATAATAATAATAATAATAATAATAATAATAATAATAATAATAATAATAAGCTTTAAGCTTTATTTCAATCAAAGCGGTGGAGGAGCCGTGGGTAAAAGCTGCTGAACGGCTTGACTAGAGCCCACGGTCCCCTGTCCAAGGCAATACAGGAGCATACATAAAACATACAGGAATCTAACAAAAGACAACGCAAAATTGATTCTATTTAATGCATTATAAGGAAATCAATGTTCAAATTGTTCAAAGACATACCATATCACGGGGCGCATTTCGCGGGCTGTAGTACGACCTCAATCAATTCCACATTTATTCAGATATTAAAAAGTTTAGGCAAAATATACGATAGTGTACCCATCGAATAGTTAGCACGGGGAGTGACCACCTTCCAGTATGTATTCAGACTGACGTATAATATAGGATGTGGGCTTTATTGTCAGCTCGGATAGGTTGCGAAAAACAATGCGATTTCCTTTTAATTCGCGCTTAAACACAGCAAGTACTATATAGTTTTATGATTTCCATACAGGCGTTATATCTAATTTATTTAACAGATTATGTGTATGAACATTGTAGGAGACATAAAAAAAAGCATATCTTTTTTTGTAGGATGTACACCTTTGTTAAGTTAGTTACTGTGGTAGATCGCCATACTAAATAGCAGTAAGAGAGGTGAGAGTAAAAAAGATATTTATATATCTGCTTTTTTACGCTGAATGGTAATATCGACCTACATCTGGGTAAAATACCAACGACACTTCATAGTTTAGTGCAAACAGAATCTACATGAATATCCCATAGCATATTTTGCGAAAGCCTGACCCCAAGAATTTTAATGCTACTTACTGTTTCTATGTTTCTGGTACCGTAAATAAGATCTAGGCTCATATTCAGCTGTTTTGATTTCGGGCGAAATAGCAGAGCCTCCGTTTTGTTGGTTCAACCCTCAATTGATTTGCTGCAGACCATTCCGGAAGTTTTACAAGAGCAGAGTTTGGTATGTAGCTGATTTGCTCCAAGTCTAGCAGAAAAAATATGCTGGCGTAGACTGCGTACAATATACATTTGGCTTCAGCGCATGTATTTAAAAGCAAAGGTCCTAGAGTGCTGCCTTGAGGCACACTTCTTGTAATCGGTTTTACGTCGGAGCAGTGCTCACCTATTTGAACATACTGCCGCCGATAGCCAAGGTAACATTTTATGAGATTCTAGCAATGGCCATGCGCTCCATACAAACCAAGTTTATTGAGTAAAATGGAATGAATAATGCAGTCAAATGCTTTCGTGAAGTCAATGCACAGGCCCAGTACAACCATCTTACTTCAAAACTGTGATAAAATAAACTCTCTTTATTCTATCAAGGCTAGTTCTTCAGACCTATGCTTTCTAAACCCAAATTGAGCTGGGGTTAGAAGTTCATCATCATACCTTGCTGGTGAAGCAGCGCACTGACACGGATACAGTGAAGACACACAAGACGGCACTCGCTGCACTCACAACTATTTTATTTCCGAACACATACTTCATATTTATATACCTGCGCACCCTCACGCGTCAAAGAAAATTTTCTGGAAAAATATTGAACGGTGATCATGTATATACTTTTCTAAACCCTTTCATAATGTGGCAACACTGAGATGGGGCGATAATTCTTAACGTCATTTGGATCACCTTTCTTGAACAATACTGTAACTTTAGCCACCTGCATTCTTTGTGGAAGAACAGCACTTGAGAAACAAAGGTTAAATATATGGGTAAGAATCGGTGTGATGAGATCCGTAATATATTTAAGAGGTGGAATTTGCATACCTTCAACGTCACAACTACGGCTGTTTTGAAGAGACATAGAAACAGACCGAACTTGTTCTTCGCTAACGGCCTCAAGAAAGAAAGTAGATTGATTACTAGGGGGCATGAATCTTGAAAACTCAGACAATGGAAAAATTACGCCACACTGCACAAAATAGTTATTAAATATATTCGGTAGCGCCGACATGAGTACCCCAGCGGCCGCGATCTGCAGACAGATGGCACGTAAGCGCATGGTAGTGCTCTCGTAGACACTGGGCTGCTGTTTTTTCTTGTGATAGCAATTATGTGGACCCTCCAGGTGCATTTCTCCCGTCGTCGTCGCGGTGAGCTTTCGTATGAAGTCAACGGGCGATAAAATTGTGGCCGCGCGCCGTTGTGCGGGTGAACGCGTGCGAGCGTGAGCTGGCAATCGTGACTCAATCTCGCGCACGCAAGGGAGTGAAGCGGGGAGGAAACGCGCCGTCTTCCGTCGCGCGAGGCTCTGGCCGGAGGCAGAAGGGAGCGCGTTCTACGCCTGGCGGCCCGGGAGGCCGCCCACCCTGGAAGCTGTATGCTGAAATCCATTCGCGACGGGGTCAAAAGTCCGCCTCGTGGTCTGTTTCCGCGGCTTAGTTCGCGTTGATGCGAGACGTAGCATGATGGTCAATTCGCTCGCTGCTGCTGCCGTTCTACTGGCTCCAGCGTTCTGACAGCGAGTTTCCGCGGTCATCGAGTGAGATGTGTTCATGTTTGCTTGTGCGCGCGTGAAAGCACGCTTGTTAATTTAGTTAGTTTGCGTATGCCTGCAAGTTTATACGGCCGATAAAAGTACCACTCTTCGTTTAGCTGCCCACTAATTTATTATCATAACCAATGCTTCGCTTTCGGGGGAAACTGCGGGTCTTAAGGCTGCAAGACTTAAGTAACTGATACCCCCGATTGCCCTGAAAAAAAAAAAAAACGCGCGTCAGCACTGACTCATACCCCCTAAGCAAGCAAAAAATGAAATGGTTCATCTCTCTCATAGTGCAGAGGTTACATGCACTGAGCAAAGTGAAACGTACAGTGCACAGATTCGTTGGAATCACGCATACAACGTACATAAACGCGGCGACTAGCTGAGTGGCGCCAAAAAGATTGTGAGCCAGTCCAATCTGTAAAGCTCGAATACCAGCGAAGCTGTGTAGCACACGACAAGAAGGTGACAGAAAAATTTGAACAAAGGTACGAATACATTTATTGTCTTCATTGGTGGTCATCTTGACGAAAGGTATGTAATTATTTTTATGCGATCGAGATCCTTTGTGTTGTACATTCTTTATGCATATTCGTTATATGCATTGGTGTTTGATTTCGCGATATACTGAGGCAAAGAATTTGAGATTGAACTCACTGCACCGGCTTGCAGTGCGCCTGTGCCGTCAGCGCCTTTGTAGAGGCAGGGACACTATGGGAACGCTGGCGAGATGAGCGCCATCGGAGTCAGCCGTAGAAGAAGAGTACGAACGCAGGAGCAGCAGCATGAGCGCGTTCGCGCGGTTACGTGGAGGGGCGCCAAGGAGCCAGCTGCGGAAGAATACCATGACGAACGCGCGAGCAGTGGCATGAGCCATTCCTGATTATGAAAGTTTTCGCTTGCGCACATGAAAATTTCACGGAATCCTAGCCATAAACAGCTTCTCTGTAAAACCACGTGACAATCTCAATTGCCCATACCCCCGTAACGCTGAGGCTACAAGCGCTCACCAACGTGATGTGAACTGTGCATACATTCACTGAAATGCAACACGAAGTGGAAGAAAAACGTCGCTAGCGTGAGTCTGACCCCGGTATACAGGCGAGCGAAACCGTAGTAAGCGTGAAAAACGAGCCGAAGAATCCTAACTGCGACGATGCGAGACGGCGCATCACTAAGTGTGCAGCAGGCTTTGGCCTTCACGTGCTACAGGAGTGTAGCATGCTACCTAAGTTTTCTTATGTAGCCGATATTCAGAAATTTTCGTTAAAACATCCAAACCGTAGATCAACATTGCGCTCAGACCAGTCATTAGAATTGATGTTTCTCTCTCAAATGCAACAAATTACATTCAGATAAGTCCAGAACTGTTTTCGACTAAGAATTTCTGCTTATTGCATGTGTATGAATAAGCGGCATGAAGTTCTCCCTGAGCTTAAGTTTCCCCTTAAGCAACAAAGCTTAATGTGGCTCACACAGATCCTCCCGTGTGCGCTCGAATGTGTTAAAATCAGCATTTCCCGCCAAGGTGTGTGCACACTACAGGACGTTTTGGCTGGCTTCCTACTTGTACGGCATGCTTTGTTTATCACTGTCAGGTAATTCATGGAATTGCCTTTGTGATAATGAAGACGGTAATTTTCGTTCTGGGACCCGCCGTGGTTGCTCAGTGGCTATGGTGTTGGGCTGCTGAGCACGAGGTCGCGGGATCGGATCCCGGCCACGGCGGCCGCATTTCGATGGGGCCAAATGCGAAAACACCCGTGTACTTAGATTAAGGTGCACGTTAAAGAACCCCAGGTGGTCGAAATTTCCGGAGTCTTCCACTACGGCGTGCCTCATAATCAGAAAGTGGTTTTGGCACGTAAAACCCCATCATTTTTTTTTAAATTTTGTTCTGGAGCAAGTGACTCAGTGGTCGAATATGCTGATTGAGTGTTGATTTCTGTTCTCTCCCGTAGGTCCGTATCGAGAACCTGACCACGGGTGACGACGAGGTGTACGAGGACGGCGCCAGCAAACCGAGAGTGTCGGTGCCGATCACGCTATGCTTTGTCATCATGATCGGCTACATCTCCGGAGGTGCCGTCATCTTCTCGCTCTGGGAGGGCTGGGAGTTTCTCGATGGCTCCTACTTCTGCTTTGTCACGCTGAGCACTATCGGCTTCGGTGACTTGGTGCCGGGTGACACGGTCGTCTCAGACAGCGGCTCTCAGGAGAAGCTCGTGATCTGCTCGCTCTACCTCCTGGTTGGCATGGCATTGATAGCTATGTGCTTTAACCTAATGCAGGAGGAAGTTATTTACAAAGTGAGAAACTGTGGCAAACGCATCGGGATCATCAAGGACGCCGACGACGACGAGGACTTCTCCTGAGATGTGCTGCTGCGTCCACTACTTCTGCCGAAAGGGGCGTTGCGCCCCATTGTCCTTCTTCGTCGGTTAGCAGGAAAAAATAAGACTCCTTGAGCGCGATTGCAAGCTAAAGTTTCTGTACTGGTTCTGTTCGCTGCGAAATGGCGTGATTGCGAAAGTACTCCGTGCTCGAGTCAGTCTGAAACCGGTTTTTTAGAACTTGAATTAGAAGCACGATTGATTGCGCTGTCGTAGCGCTGCTCATTGAGACGAATTAAGGAGGGACAGGCGACCGTGCTTTTACGATTTCCCGCGGTTCCCCAGTGTTGTCGCTCTAGGTGCGGTGCGCCGATTGACCAAAGAACATGGCGGCGCCCGTCTTCTTCCCCAACTCGTAACCTGTACTGCGGCCCCGATTCATAGCAGAGCCGTTAACCAAAACCGTCGCATCGGTGTTTGAGATCTACGCATAAATGCATAATTTGCTGCTTTCATTCTAGAAGGCATTGCTGTATGGAGCAGATCACCAGAAAGTAAGAGCGGAAACCAGAGCAAAGAGCAGCGGGAGACCGCGTTGCTGAGCTGTGCACCAGAAGACCGACTTAAAGCAATACAGCAGGACGATGATGCCGCCAGGGCCCAAGGGCTCGAGGCCATCATATAGGTAAGAGGCCTAGGTCTCAAATCTGCTTTTCTAAAATAAAGTTTATTCCTCCTCCTCCTCCGCTTTTTATAATTAGCGCCCTTCGTCGTATTTCTCTTGCTGCTGGTGGCCGTACCGGCACTGATCAGCGTACAGAAACGAAGCTCATAACCAGTTTACCGAGGCGTAATCTGCCTGGTCAGTCAATTAGATGAGGCCAGCAGGTATATATTGCAAAGAACATTGACAGGTCATGTTACCTATTGCAAAGCGAAGTATTTAACCCTCTGATGCCCAAAACATTATTTCAGTATGGAGTATCAGAGAAACTTTAGCATGCATAACGGACGGACAAAATATGCTAATTATGCTGTCAGAAAAAATTGGCATTATCTTAGCTCGGCTATGCCAGGATATACGTAGCGAAAGCTAAGGCATAGTATGGTTAGCCTTGGTAAAACTTGATTGCAAGTCCAGGTTAGTCTGGTTGTCTAGCTATGTTGTGGCGTTTAGCCAGTCATTCGGCGCACTGTTCTGTTTTCTGGGTGATCCTTTTCCTCTTCATCTCGTTCCGATGTCGATTCGAGGTCTCCTCCTGCTTATCAGAATTGTCGCCATCCATACTGCCGCCTGAACTGTGATTGCGGCGCACGCGTGCTCCTTTTCAATCCTCCGACATGTTATCAGGCATCCCACGCAGCTGGTGAAGCGAGTGGAGGTGAACGCAACGACGAGGAACGCGGTGTGACGTCATGTGCCTCCTCGGAGCACGGCCATGGCGAAATCGCAAGTTAGCGGCCAGTAAAGCGTTTAAAAACTATGTTTATTCATGGCTGCATTATGAGGTGTTCCTCCAGAGCAACACTGCGCATCTCCGGGCCTACTTCACATGGAATGCCTTGAAGCAGTTGCGGCTTGTAAGAAGACATAGGTGCATGTTACACTCTGCGCAGTGTAGAAAAGTGTAGCCCGATTTCCAGTACTTACACCAGTTCTTCTTCCAGTAGTTCATGCCATCATACCTCAAGTCCAGTGTGGGCCTTGGTGTCCCCCGACAATGGATCATCTACTTTGCAGGCACAATTCCAAGCTCGGTGGCGGCACCTGATCTTCTTTTCAATAGCTTCGACTTCACGAGTGCGAGGGTCTGGGCAATTTGAGCTCGAAAGGTCAGGAGTGACAACTTTCTTTTGGTGGACAGCTGAGCACGGTGATGTTTGTACAGCAGCCACCCATTGACAACTGAAGCATCAATCACCGAAAAAAATATCATCATGTACCATGTTTTGGACTTGTGGTCCGTGCGATCAAGCTTAATTAGCATATCAGCGAGAAAAACGACCTCCCATGAAGGCACTACACTCCCTTACGGCAAAAGGGCGTGGAAGATCGACGATGTGCTTTTCCTTGCTGTTCAAACGCTTACATATGTCGGTTGGTTGGACGCCAGCGTAGCTGACACAAGGTAGACGGAGCTGTTATCAAACCATTTGACGACGCCAATATTAGACTCCTCATCTCAGCGGAAATCCACGGAGCCTCTTCCATGCGCCTTGAGAGCTGCATCAACAGCCAGCGGGCACTTCTCTGTCCTGTCGACCCTGACGATGCCAACACACAGGAATCCTTTGCGCCTCAACTCCTCCAGAAGGCGCAGGCTGGTAAACCAGTTATCAAAAAAATAACTTATGCCTTTTGTGCTCCGGAACATTTTTCACCAGATCGATGACTATATCGCCGGAGATGCCGAACCCATAGTCGTGCGCAGTGCCTTTGCCTTCATAGATGATGAAGTCGTGCATAATGCCGGAAGAATCTGCCCTCGTGAAAACTTTATAACCCCACTTGTAAGGCTTCGATTTCATGTACTGCTTTAGGGGTGACCTCCTCTTGAATGGAATAATATGTTCGTCAATACTTTGCCGCTCCTCTGTGGCCACAGCCTTCATGTTCTTCTTCAGTCGGTCTACACGTGAGCGCATCTTGAAAAGGCGGTCGTGGCCCTCGGAGTCCCGTGGTACTGCCTGCAAATTGTCATTCATGTGTAAGCACTGATGTATGGCCTCGAAGCGATTCCTCGACATGAGATGCGCCACGGGCGCAAATCTTTTGCCGCACTGCCAAAACATCAGGAAATGAGGTACTCTTACTGTCCCTGAAATCACCAATATGGAAAGATACTTCCTCATTTCCTCCTCGCTGATGTTCGCACAGATGCCTTTCTTCTAGGTAGAATACAGATTTAGTTGATAGCACAGTGTGTCTACCATATCTTCATCAAAAAACGAACAAAAGTATTCACAGGGCTTAGCACCTCGCTAGACGATGAGAGCAGCTCCCCCTTCCAGTCAGTGTCATCAACCGAAAGATCTTCTCTCCTCCATGGTCTGCGAGCGTTTTCTTTCTTTTTCATGCGTGGAGCCACCGAGGGGACACGAGAAGTACCCGGCAAAGCTTCAACATTATCGCCTGTCATTCCTTCGTCATTTTCTACGCATGGCTCTTTGTCGCAAAGATTGATCGCTATTTCTAGTGGACAGGTGTCAATAAATTTTCGAGCATTTCTCGGATCATCGTCGGGGTTATCCGGGTCGCTTCACCGTCCGGAAGAAAGATAAGCTCCTGAATTTCTTCACCAGTAAGCCACGTTTTTTCTGTTGACATCGCCATCTATATATGAAAGACTCAAAATATGACCTTATGAGGAACGCTTATTCTATTCGACAGAAAGAAGACTCTGCTATTGCTTTGCTTTACCTTCAGCACAGCAAAAACAGCCACAAACGATATCTCCCTACATGTGATCCTGCCTCTGCATATGCCCGTTGTTGCTCCTGGGCAACACCACTTTTAGCGCGTAAACCTTTGTTGTACAAATTGCGGCCACACCGTTTAGCCTCCTCGTAAATGTAGTACAAGGCCTTATGAGCTATTATAAGACTGACAGTTGTCATAGTAGTGTCCTATACCGCCGTAGCTGAAGAAATTTACTAACGTATGCGGTTCTTGCGCTGGCACCTCTCAGGACAGTCACGAAAAAAACAACAAAGGAGTGGTGCTGCCATCTCTACGTATTTAATTTAAGCTCAAGATTCTCGCTAGTCTTGGTAAATTCCACAGATGGCGCTAGTGGTATCGTTCAGCATAGAGCAAGAGAAGAGAAGAAAAATGCAGCCATAATGAAGCACAGAGCGCCATGGGGATACAATAGGTACGAGGTCCTCCGAGGTATGTGCAATGGTGTAATGGTTCCAGGACTTACTTTTGGAATGTGGTTGTTTGTTTGAAATCAGGGGTACAATCAGGACTCGACGGGAACCACAGGTCAGTGGGTCGCCTCGCATTGGGCGCTCACGGGAGAATTACAAATGCAGCTGTGCAGGGTGATATGGGCTGGACTAGTTTTGAAGTGAGGGAAGCTCGCAGTAAAATTGAGTATGAAGAACGGCTGAGGAATATGGAAGAAAGTAAATGGGCTGGGAGAGTGTTCAGGTATCTGTACAGGAACAACATTGATTCACAGTGGAAGAAAAGAACTAGAAAGCTTACCAGCAAGTATGCGGCCTGTAGGGTGGGCAACACAGCAACAAAAAAGGTCAAGCGGAAAGTCGGAGAGGCTTAATTAATCTAATGAGTGGCAGCAATGGAAAAGAAACCGGCCATCAGCAACTACTTAAGAGGAAAAAACGAAATCAAGAAAGAAACCATTCATGATAATTCAAAGGGAAGCTCATAACTTTTCGAAGCGAGATCGGGATGCCTTAGAACACGCACCTATAAGGCGAGATATAAGAAGGAAGAAGAAGCATGTGCTTGCTGCGGTAAAGCTAGGGAAACGACGAAACATGTTTCATTAGAATGTGAAGATGTCTACCCAGCGGTCAATTTAGGCACCACTGGCCTCCTTAAAGCCCTCGGGTTCAGCGGGGGCAGTGATGAAGCAAACATGTCCGCAATAGACAGTAAGAGGCGATTGAAGGATTGGTGGAAGAAAAGTAGGGAAACGACAAAAGTCGGAGACGTACAAAAGCACAGTTCGCAATAGGGGATCAGAAAATTTGGGCGTGGTAGTTTATAGAGTTTTTGTTTTCTTTTTTCATTGTTTAACCTAGGTTGGATATTAGGCAGTATAGTAGCAAGAGCTTGGTGGCGCAACCCTCCGCCCCGTTCCAAAGGGGACGGTCATAACATCCATCCATCCATCCAGCAGAGCGCGTTGAAGAAAAAAAAAATGTTTTTAGGCTGTTGCTCCTGGGCAACTGTAGGCACTAAAGGGTTTAGAAAATGTTCACGGCACAAAATCCAATGAAAGGCGGCCACTTTTCGTCCACTAGGAGGAGCTATTACATAAAGCTCTTCCAATCTGCTTGTGTACGATTTCCTTCGTT